>NC_035168.2:16686443-16733943 GCF_001659605.2 Manihot esculenta
TAAAACTATGATTTTAATGAAATGTTTCATGTATTTCATGTTTTTTAAGTAAGAAATTTAAATGAGTTTTTGCATGAAAAATCCTTGGAGGAACCCAGGTTCGGCCGCCGAAAGTCAAGTTCGGCCGCCGAACATGCATGCGTTTTTGGAGGCACGTTAGGCCCCCGAAAGCGTGAGTGAGGGAAGTCAAGGTTCGGCCGCCGAACCTCATGTTCGGCCGCCGAACATTTGCATGGATGCGGAGGCCACATTCGGCCCCGAACGTGGTCTGGCCAGCCACTATAAAAGGGTCCCTTAGCCGAAAATGGGCGAGCTTTTTCTCCCTATTTCGGCCAAGGTGAGCATTCGCCATCCTTCCCCAATCTTGAGTTTTTCCTTCCTTTTTCCATGATCTTTACAAGTTTATAACTTTGGTTTTGAAAGATCTTTGAGCTTGAAACGAGTTTTGGAGCTTGGAGACCAAAAAGTTGGAACTTCTCCCATCTCCAAGTTTAGATCTCCTCAACCCTCGATCTTCAAGAGGTAAGAGCCGATCTTAAGCTCAATGTATGATTTAAAACAAGTTTTATGAAGTTTTAAAGGGTAGAATACATGTTTAGGGTAATATGTTAAACCTATGGGTTTTTGATGACTTTTTGAACAATGTAGCTTGATTGTGGTGTGATTGAAGTGTTGTAGATGGGGTATATGCATGTTTGAGGCCCCTAGGAACTTGTATGCATGCTTTGGTTGAACAATATGCATGTTTAGAAGGTTTGGAGGCGAAAGGTGCTAAGGGAGCCAAGTTTCTGCCCTTTGGCAGAAACCAGGTTCGGCAGCCGAAGGTACTTTCGGCCGCCGAACATGGCTGGGGAGGCAGGCCTTTCGGCTGCCGAAGTTGCCCCCGAAAAGAGACTTTCGTCTCTGTCTGGCACTTTCGGCCGCCGAAGGTGCCGCCGAAAGTGCCCTGTTCAGCCATTTCTTGCATGTTTCATGTGATGTTTTCAGGATGTTTTAGGGGGTTTTTGGGGAGTATTTTTAGAGTCATGCTCATGTATGTTTGGTGCCTCATTTGAGTCCACCTGTGTAGGTTCGGACCCGAGGAACCGAGACCCCCGGTTGTGAGATAGTCGTTCAGGAGTTCGTTGTCTAAAGCTTCAGTTACCAAGTGAGTGGAACAACCCCTTAAGCTTTAAAGTAAATGAATAAATGAATGATCATAAAGCATTACCCATGCATCATTATGCCATGCAATATTAGGTTGTTTGCATTAGAAATTCACGAATATGTTGCATTGCATACTTTGTTGTTGATGTGGATGAATGTTGAATGATCCATTAGCCCTTATATGTCATGATAGCCTATGGAAGTCCGGGTGTGCCTGCTACGGCTCTACGCCCCTGGCACTATGACTGATTATGGAAGTCCGGGTGTGCCTGCTACGGCTCTACGCCCCCGGCATGTATAAGTAAGAAAGATTGGGGCTAAATGGTGACAAGTTCATCCTTGTTGTGAAATGTTTGTGTTATGGCGCATACATGAAAGCATGAATAAGAAAAAGTTATATGATAATAAAATGAATAATAATATACCTAAAAATGGAGGAATTAAAATAAATGTTTTTAGTTTCTGCTCACTGGGCTCTAGTAGCTCACCCCACTCCCTTTATCCCCAGAGTTGCAGGTACAGGATAGATCAAGAAGTCGGCTAGAGTGAAGTCAAGTCATGTATGTTGTAATAGATAGTAGTGGACATGAACAAGATGTAATGAGTATTTATGACTATGTAATGTAATGAATGATTTGATGATGTATTGAGGATTATAGTAGTGCTTGACCTAGAGATGTGTGAATCCCCATTATGTACAGAGTGTTTAATGAATAATGATGTTAATGACCATGATTATCCAAGTTGATATGTATGATGATGATACCCCATTGGAGTATTGATGAGGACTCCAGTGTGGGGTTTATGTATGATTTTGTACATGCACAGGTTTTGCTTGGATAAGAGAAAGGAAAAATTTTTACAGATCATGTATATGTTGTTATGTATGGGATTCCACAGGTTTACAGGAAGTATGTAGGCTTGCTACGGGTCCCGGCGGCCTTAAGCCGATCTGGATCCTAGCGCCGGTAACGGGTCGGATTTCCGGGTCGTTACAGAGGCGATCTCAATAGCCCATAAGTCTGTCATTAGTGTATGTCCTGTGTGAGCTCCTTTGGGGCCGGGCATTTACCTTGGATGAGTCCTGTGAGAGCCCTTATAGGGTCGGGCACCATGAGTAGTTAGTGAAAGACCTGTGTGAGCTCCTTTGGGGGCCGGGCACTGACAGAGGGAGTTTTGGGATCATGTCCAATTCGAGATGTGAAATGTTTGTGCAGTGATGCATCATATGATAGCATGTTTTAAATGTGATTTTTTTATAGATTCCGCTCACTGGGCTCTAGTAGCTCATCCCTCTCCCTAACCCCATTTTTCAGGGCCTCAGAGAAGAGAGACTCAACATCCTATCCTAGTGGACATGATCTTCCTATTGTGCTTGCCCTCTAAAACAACCTCTTTCCGATGTGAGATATCTCTAATCCCTGAGCATCTTAGCTCAGCACACCGTACTCTAGAGGCCCTATGGCTCTGATACCAATCTGTAACAGCCCGCTTACCGGACCATCACCGGCACTAGGATCCAGATCGGCTTAAGGCCGCCGGGACCCGTAGTAAGCCTACTGTCAACTCTGTGTACCTGATAAATCCCACACATGATCATACTTAAGCGTAAAACTGTTCCTTACTCTTCTTTTTTTTCTGTACAACTGCCACTAAGCCTGGACTATGCATGCTCTGTCTGTATGCACTCGAAGAGTGATACCTGCTATGGTACCATACAGTGACTACAGAGATAGAAAGACTACCATGCACCACGCTTAGCTCATCATCATCACCACATTATCTCAATCAGATAAAACATAAAAGGATCATGTGCAAAGGGATAACAAGCACTAGGGCCAAGCACAATTCTATAACTCACTATATAACTTGCTATTACATCATTTCTAAACATTACATAAACTCTGTACTGTACATCATTCTCATGTCCACTATTCTATACTATTACATATGCCTTTTACCCTTGCTATCTCTTTCTCTTTCTCTTCTCTGAGGCCCTGAAAAATGGGGTTAGGGAGAGGGATGAGCTACTAGAGCCCAGTGAGCGGAATCTATAAAAAAATCACATTTAAAACATGCTATCATATGATGCATCACTGCACAAACATTTCACATCTCGAATTGGACATGATCCCAAAACTCCCTCTGTCAGTGCCCGGCCCCCAAAGGAGCTCACACAGGTCTTTCACTAACTACTCATGGTGCCCGACCCTATAAGGGCTCTCACAGGACTCATCCAAGGTAAATGCCCGGCCCCAAAGGAGCTCACACAGGACATACACTAATGACAGACTTATGGGCTATTGAGATCGCCTCGGTCCAATCCACATATACAAGTAATAATGCAATGCCTCAACTTGGTGAATACTAATGCAAAGCATCCTAGATAAACATGGCATTAATGATGCATGAATCATGCTAAAACAGTTCTTCACTTTTAAAATAAAGTTCTGTTCCACTCACCTCTGTCAACTGCTGAGCAGTCTCTGTAACTCTAACTCTGTGGGCCTCCTTGGTCTCTCGGGTCCGTACCTACACAGGTGGACTCAAATGAGGACCAAACGTACTTAAACATAACTCCTACTATCTTTAAGCTTAAGTATGATCATGTGTGGGATTTATCAGGTACACAGAGTTGACAGTAGGCTTACTACGGGTCCCGGCGGCCTTAAGCCGATCTGGATCCTAGTGCCGGTGATGGTCCGGTAAGCGGGCTGTTACAGTCAACCAGGATCTTCCTGACTCGGTAGTTGTGAATGACGGCTTCAATAACGAGAGCATCATCGTGAGGCATCTGAATGCCGTTGGCATCTTCTGGGGAGAAAGAGATGACCGTTGGAGAATGTTCTGCCACTTGCATGACTTCAGTATTGTTGCCTTCCCCATCTCGGCCCCTTTTTCTTCCTCTCCTGCTCATCCGACCTCCAGATCCCCCGACAATCATATTGATGGTTCCACTGGAACCGTCATTCACTGGTCCTGTTCCCAGCCTCTGAGGTCTTTCTGTAGTAGGATTTTGTTGAGGCCTTTCTCCTTCCGGTTTTTTCATAAAGTTCCGTAGGTGTCCTCTTTTAATCAGCCTTTCAATCTCACTGATCAGCTGGTAACAATTATTGGTGTCATGGCCGTGCGTGCGGTGGTACTGACAGTATTTGTCAAGATCTCTTTGGCTTGCTTCAGCCTTCATGGGCTTGGGCCATTGGAGAAACTCCTTGTTTTGGACTGCTATGTGCACTTTGGCTCGGGTGGCATTGAGAGGGGTCAGGGTCTTAAGAACTCGTGGAGGAAATGGTCTTTGGTTCCTCTGATCCCAGGGTTGTCTATACGCCTCAGGCTTTTTGTTTTGCCTCTTTTCATGTCTTTCCGGCCTCCTCTCCTCCGAGGCTTTTCCTCTGTCTGCTGCCTCCTTGGGGAATCTGCTCGTTATCAAGGTATCATCCTGCCTTATGTATTTTTCTGCCCTCTTCATCAGTTCTGCCAGCGAGATAGGGGGCTTGCTACTCAATGAGCCGAAGAACTCGGGAGAGATGGTCCCTTTCTGTATGGCTTCCACCACCCTACCCTCATCTAGCTCAAGGATCTGCAGGGCCTCCGTATTGAAACGGGCTACATACTCCCTCAAAGATTCATTCCTCCTTTGCCTGACCGTCTCTAGGTAACTAGTTTTTTTATATGCCGGCACTCCTGCTATGAACTGACTGATGGATACATTGGCAAGGTCTCCGAAGCTTCTAATACTTTCGGCTTCCAAGCTATTGAACCACACCCGTGCTGGCCCTATGAGCGTCGTGGGGAATACCTTGCACATCAAGGCATCCGATAAGGTCTGCAGCTCCATGAAAGTTTTATAGTTAAGGACGTGCTCCTTGGGATTTCCCGTTCCGTCGTATGCTGCCATAGGCGACATCATGAACTTTTTGGGGATGGTCTCCTGCTGCACACATCTCAAGAAGGGCGACGATGCAGGTAAGAGGGTCTGATTATGATCTTTCGCCCCCAACTCGGCTAAGAGCTATTCTCTCATTTTCTGCAGCTTTTGATCTACATTTTCTTCTTCTTGTCTGGGCCTCTTCTCCACACGGTACTCCTCCTTCTATTCTTCATTCTATGTTCTTCTGGTTGTTCTGGCAGAGTAACTGTCTGTCTCGTCATTTTCTATTAGCTCCCTTACGCTTCTCCCATGGACTCTGGCCTCCGGCTCTTCTTCTTCACCGGCCCTTTTGCCTCTTTCTTCGGTTTCTCTGCTATGTTGTTGGGGGTGATTGAAGGTAGGCTAGGGCTCGTTGGTTTGGATTGCTTCTATCACAGGCAACACATTCGATGGGGTGCTGAGGCCCCTTTGTTGCATCATTTGCCCCAGCTAGTGGGCAGTATTTTGTAACTAGAGGGCCATGGCCTGAGGGTCTTGGTTAGATAAGATGGCTCCAGGTACATTCCCTGCTGAGCTCGGCGAGGGATTAAAAGGGGTTTGTGGTTGGTTATTGGGAGTTGTTGGGCTGGAGAAAGAGAACTGTTGCCCCTCTTGGGCAGACCTTAGGTCATTGAGGGTATTAATAATATTGTTTTCATTATGGTTGGCTGATAGAGCATAATTTAGTCTATTTTATATTAATATTATTAATGAATATTTATATGATTTCTGCTTAATTTATTGTTTTTAATATTATTTTGCAGAAAATGATGTAAAAGGACAATTTGGAGAAAATCCCCCTAAAACCGCCTTATTTAAAGCAAAAGAGAGAAAGTCTACCAAATTGAATTCAAATCAAGCTAAACGAGAACAATATTTTGAAGCTTAAATATTGAAGCAATTGGACGGCCCATTTCCGCAAGCTCAATTCACGCGCAAGTGGCCCATTCACGCTCATCAATTCACGAAAATAGGCCACAGCAAACACATGCACGTGGGCCCGTTGAACTTCAACGCCCACTCCACCAAGCTCACGGACGGCCCACCTTCACCATTCACAAACACATTCAACACCCACGTGCACTGGACCAATTCACTTCATCAAAGCGCGCGCACATGTGGCCAGCACCAAAGCACTTCATCAATTCTTGCACAAGACCAACGTACCACAGCAACACTCGCGCACATGGGACATTAGCTCCAGCGTATGGACCGCTTCATCACCCAGCACATGGACACTTGCAAGCTCGCACACCTTCACTTGCACGTGGACCAAGCCCCCGCGGGCCCGCTTATGGCCAGCCGTTCTACACTTCCTAACTCACACACACGGGCAGCAACACTCACGCCAAGGGACACGCGCACAGTGGACATAAGTTTCCAAAATAGAGCGCTCCTCTGCACCTATTTAAAGGACATTAAGCGGCCGAAAATGAGGACACAATTCACATCCCACGGCAGTTCCCGCAGGCCAGGCGCAAGGCAAAAATCTCTTCGGTTCTTCCACTCCTCTTTATTTTCTTTTAATTTCTGCTTTAATTCAGCCAATGAGTGGCTGATTTCTTTGATCTAGTTGAATGTTGGTTGAAGTTTTAGTTGTTTAATGGGTTGTAAGACTTGATCAAATATTATTTAATTTTTGGGTGTTTAATATTCATGCAATTTCATACTTAATTCTCACATTATTTTGTTATTGAGATCTACGTTGATTTTTGATTGCAAAATAATTATTTGTTAGTTTGAATAATTTAAGTCCGTAATTGCTTAGATTATTCTTACATGAGAACACTTGAGATAAAATCCAAGGAAATTGTATGATCTAGCGTTATCTCCATACGTTTGGGTAGCTAGGATTGGATCTCTCTATTTCTTAATGCAGTTGACAATTGTTTTGATGCCTAAGACCCAAGGACGTTCCTTGGCAATTTGTTAATTAGTAATTAATTAGAGGACGTTCCCTAATTAGTTTAATCATAAGGAGAGATAATGGTGGTGAGAAGCGTCTTCCATCTCCATAACTAATCTATTGAATCAACCCAAAAGAACAAAGTGTCTGTTATCAATCCCAACAACTAAAGTGGATCCAATATTTCAACTAGAACTTTCTCATTATTGATTACTTTTTATTTAATTATTTGTTTTCCATTATTTTTCTCATTATTAGTTTACTACAATCAATCTCAAACCCCCCTGTTATTTTGTTGACAGTTTTGATCCCAATTTTCAGTTTATCTCATTTGATCCCACTTTCAGTCTTTTATCTCATTTTTAATTTATTATCGTTTCAGTTTATTTTATTGGTCATAGAAAGAGAAATAGGTGAGTTCTCAATTCTCTGTGGATTCGATCCTTTCACCACTATCTGCAGTTGTAAATTGTTGATAACCAGAAAGGTTATTTTTAACCGGCTTCGACAACCGCGAGTCAAAAATTGGCGCCGTTGCCGGGAAATTGATTTTACTTGTTTATTTTTCTTTCATTACCAGATCTGCCACCCGCAACAATGCTACTGAGCAATTACCTTCTGCACCTACTGTCAAGACTGCTGTTCCGAGAAACAGAACCAGCTGCTGTCCAAAAGGCAGCCATAAACACTGCTGCTCAAACAACACCTGTTGAATTTGTTGCTATCCAAAAAACAGCACATGCAGAAATTACAGAACAAGCGTTACCTGTTGTCCAGGAGATAGCACACACAGAAATTACCTCAATAGAACTAGAATCTGTAGAACTAGCCCTTGTAAACACAACTGCAGAAATTGCCCAAACAGCCGCTGAGATGGCTGAATTTCATGTGCAACCTGCTGCCCCTGTTCAAAGACCAGCCGGACCTGCTGTACATGCTGATATTGAACCAGAAAATCCAGTCAAGAGGGCACCAATACCAAAAGAAAGAACACTGAGAGAGTTGGCAGCCCCTGTTGATGATCAAGCGCTATGGTGCATCACTTACCCACCTTTGACAGCCCCTTTTGAGCTTAAAACAGGTTTGATACATCTACTACCTAAATTTAGAGGTTTGGAGCATGAAAATCCACATAAGCACTTGAAAGAATTTCATTTTGTTTGTTCATCCATGGGACCACAAGGCATATCTGAAGAGCATGTTAAATTAAGAGCATTCCCATTCTCACTTGATGATTATGCCAAAGATTGGTTATTTTACTTGCCACCTGGATCAATCACTTCTTGGGAAGGTATGGTAAGAGCCTTTCTGAATAAATATTTTCCAACTTCTAAAATAATAGGCATAAGAAGAGAGATTAGTTGCATTAAGCAAGAAGAAACTGAAGATTTGTATGATTACTGGGAAAGATTTAATAGATTGTGTACAAATTGTCCTCAACATGACATTTCAGAAAGATCACTCATAGAATTCTTCTGTGGAGGTTTGCTACCATCCGAAAGTAAATTCATTGATGTAGTATGTAGAGGTTCAATTAAAGATAGCACACCTCAAGCAATTAGAGAGTTGATTTCAAGACTTGCAGTAGCATCTAGACAATATGGAGATGAAAAGCAATTGCAAAAAGGAGTCAATGAGGTAGGTACATCTGTTCTCACTTCTCAAATTTCTGAACTAACCTCTGCTTTGAAAAGTCTTGTTATAGGTCAAACTCAACAACTTCAACAAGTACATGCATTTGAAGGATCCTATGGACAACCAAGACATGATCCTTACCTTGACACCTACAATCCATGTTGGGGAGACCATCCGAATTTTGGCTATGCTAGGGCTAACAACTACCAGGACTATCAAGGATATCAAGCCCAACCAGCACCTCCAAGTTCCAACCAACACCTTGAGAAGATGATGGAGACATTGGCAAGTTCTATGCAAAGCATCCAACATCAGATAGAACAAATGACCACCTCATTAAATGCAAACATGTTAAGGAGAGAGGAAGAGTTTCAAGATGATAAGACAAATGATGAAAGTTCACAAGTACAACAACAAGCTGCTGAAGAGAAACAACCAGAAAATTGTTTGCCTAAACAAACTGATCAAACAGAATCTGTTGATAATTTCGATATCATTGATTGTTTGAGTGAAAATGTTTTTTTTATAAATCAAGATGATATACTAAATGATGATCTTTGCAGGAATGAGAGCCAGAAAGAGTCGAAACTTAAGGAAATAGTTTGCAGCATCCACCAGATGAACTGCAAACCAATACAGGAAGTACAGAAACCAGTTGCACCACTTCAGAATGGAGTACAGACCACCCCTGCGCAAGAAGAGGCATCTGAAAGCCTCCCAGGCGCGCCCATTCAGCTTCCTATGCAAATTAGCTCTCCTCCGCCTCCCTTTCAGCCAAGTCCTGCGCAGAAAGAGACTTCTGAAACCACCTCTGCGCAGACACCTTTGCAACATCTCTCAGAATCTGAAGAATATAAGAATGACCACCTTGAACAAATCTTCCTTGCCCAATCTGATGAGCCATGGTACGCATACATGGTAAACTACTTAGCCACAGGTAACTTGCCTTCTGACATGTCAAAGCACACCAATGATAAGATAAAGAAAGATGCCAAATACTATGTTTGGGATGAGCCATATTTGTGGAAACATTGTGCTGACCAAATGATAAGGAGATGTATTCTAGACCAAGAAATAGCTTCAGTACTCACTTTTTGTCACTCATATAGTTGTGGTGGACACTTTGGTCCCAGAAAAACTGCTCATAAGATACTTGAAAGTGGTCTGTTTTGGCCCACTATTTTTCTAGATGCTTTTATGTTTTGCAGATCATGTGCTAGGTGTCAACAAACTGGAAATCTGAGCAAAAGAAATCAAATGCCACAGAACCCCGTCATGGTCTGTGAGGTGTTTGATGTGTGGGGCATAGACTTCATGGGCCCTATAACGACCCGAAAATCGGACCGCTACCGGCGCTAGGATCCAGGTCGGCTTAAGGCCGCCGGGACCCGTAGCAAGCCTGACATGTAACCTGTAAACCTGTTCAATCCCATACATGATCAACAACAAACGTAAAAATTAAAACTTTTCTTTCATTCATATACTCATGTGCCAACCTCAACCTGTGCATGCTCTGAACATAATCATAGACATAAACATTGACCCCTCTGTGGGATCTCAGCAATGACCTCAATGGGCTACTTAACATGCGTTGAGTTGGTCAAACATAGTCATCCATAAACATTAAGATCATGTATATAACAAAAAGGGATTACAACAGACTATGGTCAAGCACACTTCTAAACCTCAATATCATCATTACATAATTTGTCATGTCCACTTTCTATCTATTACAAAACAAGGACTTCATTACTCTTGCTGACCTCCTGGTCTACCCTGTACCTGCAAGCCTAGGGGTTAAGGGAGAGGGGTGAGCTATAAGAGCCCAGTGAGCAGAATAATAAAACATTTAAAACATATGATAACATGAAATGCATCACATCACAGCTAATCACATCAAGGATGAATTTGTCACCAATAGTCTCCTACATGGTCCAACTGTGCCAGGGGCGTAGAATGGGCCTCACTGGTCTTTCCCTTACATATCATAACATAACATAACATGGTCCAACTGTGCCAGGGGCGTAGAATGGGCCTCACTGGTCTTTCTCTTACATGGTGCCAGGGGCGTAGAATGGGCCTCACTGGTCTTCCATACCGTATCATCATCATCATAGCATAGGGGGACTAAAGGATCATTCAACATTCATCCACATCATCAAAAATATTATGCAATGCAACATATTCGTGAGTCTAATGCAAACACCCTATCATATTTCATGGCATTCATGATGCGTGAATCATGCTTAAACTGGTTTATTTATTTAAAAGCATAAGAGTTATTCCACTCACCTCTGGCTGAAGCTCTACTGACTCTGAAGTGACTGACTCACTACTGGGGTCCTCGGTTCCTCGGGTCCGAACCTACACAGGTGGACTCAAATGAGGGACCAAACATACATGAACATAACTCTAAACTACTCCCCGAAAACCCCCTAGAACATCATGAAACAATCATAGCAAAACATGCAAAAGAAGGCTGGACAGGGCACTTTCGGCGTCAGGTTCGGCGGCCGAAAGTCCCTCCAGAGCCGAAAGTCAGGCAGGTTCGGCGGCACCTTCGGCGGCCGAAACTCCCAGACAGAGACGAAACTCATGCATGTTCGGCGGCACTTTCGGCGGCCGAAACTCCCAGACAGAGGCGAAAGTCCTCTTTTGGGGGCAAGCTTCGGCAGCCGAATGCTGCCTCCACAAGAGGGTTCGGCGGCCGAATGTAACAGCCCGGACGTGAACCCCGGCACTGTTACCGCTCACAGTGCCGGGGTTCACGTCCGGGCTGTTACATAAACAATTGGTACTCACTCTCACCAGACTATTCCCTTAAAGTGGGAGGTCAAGGGTTCGAGCAGTGGGGGAGGCGACCTAATTTCCTAAGGGAAATTTGGGCCAAATCCACTTGGGGAAGGATGCGTTTGACGAGAACCCAAGGGGACAAATCCTGCCTGGAACCCGTGAGGGTGAAGGGATGTTAAGAGCTGCTCACAGTGGCTGGGCCCAGAGGAAGGTCACGGGCTGTGAGCGGTAACAGTGCCGGGGATCACGTCCGGGCTGTTACATAAAAAGGCGCCTTTTTATGTAACAGCCCGGCCTTCCTCTGGGTCCGGCACTGTTACCGCTCACGGCCCAGGGCTATCCCTCGCCTGGCCTCTTGCCACCTCGGGCTTTCCACTGGCGTCGTGAGCAGCTCTTAACATCCCTTCACCCTCACGGGTTCCAGGCAGGATTTGTCCCTTGGGGGAGCCATTACGGCCCGCCCTAGCCCGAGTGGATTTGGCCCAATTCCTTCCTCTGGGAATTAGGTCGCCTCCCCCACTGCTTGAACCCTTGACCTCCCACTTTAAGGGAATAGTCTGGTGAGAGTGAGTACCAATTGTGCCATTTGGAACAATTGGTACTCACTCTCACCAGACTATTCCCTTAAAGTGGGAGGTCAAGGGTTCGAGCAGTGGGGGAGGCGACCTAATTCCCAGAGGAAGGAATTGGGCCAAATCCACTCGGGCTAGGGCGGGCCGTAATGGCTCCCCCGAGGGACAAATCCTGCCTGGAACCCGTGAGGGTGAAGGGATGTTAAGAGCTGCTCACGACGCCAGTGGAAAGCCCGAGGTGGCAAGAGGCCAGGCGAGGGATAGCCCTGGGCCGTGAGCGGTAACAGTGCCGGACCCAGAGGAAGGCCGGGCTGTTACACCGAAAGTCCTTTCGGCTGCCGAACCTGGTTTCTCCCAAAAGGGTAGAAACTTGGTTCACACATGCATAAACGCCTCCAACTCAAACCATCATGCATTTAGCTCAACCAAAACATGCATATAAGCTCCTAGGGGTCTCAAACTACCTTAAACCCCAACTACAACACATCAAACAATACAATCCAAGTCACATTGTTCAAAAACTCATAAAAAATCCATAAACTCAACCTAAGTTTACACATGCATTTCTACCCCAAAGATCTTACTAAAACTTGTTTAAAGCATGAAAAGGATTCAAGATCAGCCCTTACCTCTTGAAGATCGGGGGAGAGACGATCTAAACTCGGAGTTGGGAGAGATTTAACTTCCTTGGTCTCCAAGCTCAAAACTCGTTCAAATCTCTTCAAAATGACATAAACCTTGTTAAATCATGAAGGATTGAAGGAAAATCATAAAAAATGAACCATGGAGGAGCAAGAACTCACCGTGGTCGAAAATGGGGAGAAAACTCGCCCGTTTCGGCCATGGAGCTCTTATATAGGGGCTGGCCAGTTCACGTTCGGGGGCCGAACGTGCCCCCACATCTCATGCATGTTCGGCGGCCAAACATGAGCTGGCCAGCCCCTATATAAGAGCTCCATGGCCGAAATGGGCGAGTTTTCTCCCCATTTTCGACCACGGTGAGTTCTTGCTCCTCCATGGTTCATTTTTTATGATTTTCCTTCAATCCTTCATGATTTAACAAGGTTTATGTCATTTTGAAGAGATTTGAACGAGTTTTGAGCTTGGAGACCAAGGAAGTTAAATCTCTCCCAACTCCGAGTTTAGGTCGTCTCTCCCTCGATCTTCAAGAGGTAAGGGCCGATCTTGAATCCTTTTCATGTTTTAAACAAGTTTTAGTAAGATCTTTGGGGTAGAAATGCATGTGTAAACTTAGGTTGAGTTTATGGGTTTTTGATGAGTTTTTGAACAATGTGACTTGGATTGTGTTGTTTGATGTGTTGTAGTTGGGGTTTAAGGTAGTTTGAGACCCCTAGGAGCTTATATGCATGTTTTGGTTGAGCTAAATGCATGATGGTTTGAGTTGGAGGCGTTTATGCATGTGTGAACCAAGTTTCTGCCCTTTTGGGAGAAACCAGGTTCGGCAGCCGAAAGGACTTTTGGCCGCCGAACCCTCTTGTGGAGGCAGCATTTGGCTGCCGAAGCTTGCCCCCGAAAGAGGACTTTCGCCTCTGTCTGGGAGTTTCGGCCGCCGAAAGTGCCGCCGAACATGCATGAGTTTCGTCTCTGTCTGGGAGTTTCGGCCGCCGAAGGTGCCGCCGAACCTGCCTGACTTTCGGCTCTGGAGGGACTTTCGGCCGCCGAACCTGCCGCCGAAAGTGCCCTGTCTAGCCTTCTTTTGCATGTTTTGCTATGATTGTTTCATGATGTTCTAGGGGGTTTTTGGGGAGTAGTTTAGAGTTATGTTCATGTATGTTTGGTCCCTCATTTGAGTCCACCTGTGTAGGTTCGGACCCGAGGAACCGAGGACCCCAGCAGTGAGTCAGTCACTTCAGAGTCAGTAGAGCTTCAGCCAGAGGTGAGTGGAATAACTCTTATGCTTTTAAATAAATAAACCAGTTTAAGCATGATTCACGCATCATGAATGCCATGAAATATGATAGGGTGTTTGCATTAGACTCACGAATATGTTGCATTGCATAATATGTTTGATGATGTGGATGAATGTTGAATGATCCTTTAGTCCCCCTATGCTATGATGATGATGATACGGTATGGAAGACCAATGAGGCCCATTCTACGCCCCTGGCATAGTTGGACCATGTTATGTTATGTTATGATATGTAAGGGAAAGACCAGTGAGGCCCATTCTACGCCCCTGGCACAGTTGGACCATGTAGGGGACTATTGGTGACAAATTCATCCTTGATGTGATTAGCTGTGATGTGATGCATTTCATGTTATCATATGTTTTAAATGTTTTATTATTCTGCTCACTGGGCTCTTGTAGCTCACCCCTCTCCCTTAACCCCCAGGCTTGCAGGTACAGGGTAGACCAGGAGGTCAGCAAGAGTAATGAAGTCCTTGTTTTGTAATAGATAGAAAGTGGACATGACAAATTATGTAATGATGATATTGAGGTTTAGAAGTGTGCTTGACCATAGTCTGTTGTAATCCCTTTTTGTTATATACATGATCTTAATGTTTATGGATGACTATGTTTGACCAACTCAACGCATGTTAAGTAGCTCATTGAGGGCATTGCTGAGATCCCACAGAGGGGTCAATGTTTATGTCTATGATTATGTTCAGAGCATGCACAGGTTGAGGTTGGCACATGAGTATATGAATGAAAGAAAAGTTTTAATTTTTACGTTTGTTGTTGATCATGTATGGGATTGAACAGGTTTATAGGTTACATGTCAGGCTTGCTACGGGTCCCGGCGGCCTTAAGCCGACCTGGATCCTAGCGCCGGTAGCGGTCCGATTTTCGGGTCGTTACAGGCCCATTCCCACCATTCTTTGGATACACCTACATCATCCTTGCAGTGGATTATGTATCCAAATGGGTGGAAGCTAGAGCAACAAAGACTGATGATGCCAAGGCCGTAGTAGACTTTGTGAAGACCCACATCTTTGCCAGACATGGAGTACCAAAGGCAATTATCAGTGATAGAGGGACCCATTTTTGCAACAAGGTAGTGGAAAGCCTCCTCAGGAAACACAATGTGATCCATAAAACATCCACAGCCTACCACCCTCAGACAAATGGGCAAGCTGAAGTATCCAATAGAGAAATCAAGGCCATCCTTGAGAAAACAGTCTCCCCTAACCGAAAAGATTGGAGTGCCAGACTAGAAGATGCTTTATAGGCCTACCGAACAGCTTACAAGACTCCCATAGGCATGTCCCCTTACCGATTGGTCTATGGGAAAGCTTGTCACCTTCCAGTCGAGCTTGAACACAAGGCATATTGGGCTGTAAAGAATTGCAACATGGACCTCAAGGAAGCTGGACACCACCGCAAATTGCAACTGCAAGAGCTAGAGGAAATAAGATGAGACGTATATAAGAACTCTTGGAACTACAAAGCAAAAACCAAAGCCACCCATGACAGTCATCTTTCAAGAAAACAATTTGAGGTTGGTGATAAAGTCTTACTCTTTGACTCTCGTTTAAAATTATTTCCAAGAAAGCTACGATCTAGGTGGATTGGACCATTCATTGTTGAACATGCCTACCCCCATGGAGCTGTAGACATCAAAAGCATAGAAATTGAAAAAATCTTCAAAGTAAATGGGCATCGATTGAAACCATATTATGAAGGATTCGCAGTGCAAGTAGTGGAAGAAATTCCACTTTCTCGGTCTAAATAGTGATCATGCCATGCACACCACACCCCAGGGTAGTATTCAGATTCCTTTGTTCTCTTCTTTTCTTTTACATTGAGGACAATGCATGATTTAAGTGTGGGGGTGCATATTTCTGAATTTTTAATTTTTGCTTTAATTTTCAGTTTGAATTTTTATTTTCATTTTCAGTGAGATTTTTTCAATTTTTCGTTTTGCTTTCAATAACACACACAGATAGCCACAGTTTTTTTTATTTTATTTATTTATTTTTGTTTCTGTTTTTGAGATGCTTTACTCATCATATAGACTATGTTGGATGAGCTTTTCTTTTCATGACCCCATTGATGTGATAACTCTTTAAACTTATGTTGAATTAATTGCAGTGAGTTATATTCATGCTTGAGAATTGCCTTTTGAATTGAATCTTTGAGTTTGCCATGATGAAAAATATATTGATGACCCTCAATTGATGAGAAAAAGTTGAAAGGTGTGTGAATGAATTTAACATGACTTGATTTAGCAATTGGTATTGATTTGCCCAAATTATTGAGAGAAAGAAAATTCAGCAAAGGCAAAGACCTCAAAAGCACAAATAAAAAACTGTTCCAATGGTCAAAAGACTAAGAACAGAGCTAATAGCCACTTGGAAAGGTGACCAACTGAGTAACTGGGGGTGGGTATCACAAATATGTACCTTCACGTCAAAAGGTTGGTGACTTCTCCAAGCAAGATCTAAAGTGCAAAAAGCCTGAATAAAGTACTTCAAGGTAAGGGCAAGTCACACCAAAAGCTAGAAAAAGTCTTAACAAATAAATGTGCATGTATGGTCTCTCTTGAGGAAAACAAATCCTAGCCATGGTAAGCAAAGGGAAACGAGGAAAGAAGGTGAGTAATCTTCATGCATATATTCTTCACTACAATGATTCAAAATAGGGGTCTAGAGTAAGAGCTTAAGTGGAAATAAGGATCTAGAGTGAGAAAACTTATTTGACTATGTTTATTTGCTTGAGGACAAACAAAATGTTAAGTGTGGGGTATTTGATAGAGTATAATTTAGTCCATTTTATATTAATATTATTAATGAATATTTACATGATTTTTGCTTAATTTATTACTTTTAATATTATTTTGCAGAAAATGATGTAAAAGGACAATTTAGAGAAAATCCCTCTAAAACCGCCTTATTTAAAGCAAAATAGAGAAAGTCTGCCAAATTGAATTCAAGTCAAGCTAAACGAGAAAAATATTTTGAAGCTTAAATATTGAAGCAATTGGACGGTCCATTTCCGCAAGCTCAATTCATGCGCAAGTGGCCCATTCACGCTCATCAATTCACGAAAATAGGCCACAGCAAACACATGCACGTGGGCCCGTTGAACTTCAATGCCCACTCCACCAAGCTCACGGACGGCCCACCTTCACCATTCACAAACACATTCAATGCCCACGTGCACTGGACCAATTCACTTCATCAAAGCGCGCGCACATGTGGCCAGCACCAAAGCACTTCATCAATTCTTGCGCAAGACCAACGTACCACAGCAACACTCGCGCACATGGGACATTAGCTCCAGCGTATGGACCGCTTCATCACCCAGCACATGGACACTTGCAAGCTCGCGCACCTTCACTTGCACGTGGACCAAGCCCCCGCGGGCCCGCTTATGGCCAGCCGTTCTACACTTCCTAACTCACACACACGGGCAGCAACACTCACGCCAAGGGACGCGCACAGTGGACAGAAGTTTCCAAAATAGAGCGCTCCTCTGCACTTATTTAAAGGACATTAAGCGGCCGAAAATGAGGACACAATTCACATCCCACGGTAGTTCCCGCAGGCCAGGCGCAAGGCAAAAATCTCTTCGGTTCTTTCGCTCCTCTTTATTTTCTTTTAATTTCTGCTTTAATTCAGCCAATGAGTTACTGATTTCTTTGACCTAGTTGAATGTTGGTTGAAGTTTTAGTTGTTTAATGGGTTGTGAGACTTGATCAAATATTATTTAATTTTTGGGTGTTTAATATTCATGTAATTTCATACTTAATTCTCATATTATTTTGTTATTGAGATCTACGTTGATTTGTTATTGCAAAATAATTATTTGTTAGTTTGAATAATTTAAGTCCGTAATTGCTTGGATTATTCTTACATGAGAACACTTGGGATAAAACCTAAGGAAATTGTATGATCTAGCGTTATCTCCATACGTTTGGGTAGCTAGGATTGGATCTCTCTATTTCTTAATGCAGTTGACAATTGTTTTGATGCCTAAGACCCAAGGACGTTCCTTGGCAATTTGTTAATTAGTAATTAATTAGAGGACGTTCCCTAATTGGTTTAATCATAAGGAGAGATAATGGTGGTGAGAAGCGTCTCCCATCTCCATAACTAATCTATTGAATCAACCCAAAAGAACAAAGTGTCTGTGATCAATCCCAACAACTAAAGTGGATCCAATATTTCAACTAGAACTTTCTCATTATTGATTACTTTTTATTTAATTATTTGTTTTCCATTATTTTTCTCATTATTAGTTTACTACAATCAATCTCAAACCCCCCTGTTATTTTGTTGACAGTTTTGATTCCAATTTTCAGTTTATCTCATTTGATCACACTTTCAGTCTTTTATCTCATTTTTAATTTATTATCGTTCCAGTTTATTTTATTGGTCATAGAAAGAGAAATAGGTGAGTTCTCAATTCTCTGTGGATTCGATCCTTTCACCACTATCTGCAGTTGTAAATTGTTGATAACCAGAAAGGTTATTTTTGACCGGCTTTGACAACTGCGAGTCATTGGCCATTGTGGATCTCAGTGGGTTTTGTAAGAGTGGAACTCCAGTGACGGAAAGATCTCCTTCGTTTTCCACAGACGGGGCCAATTAATGCTCTAAGATCCAGAGAAAATAGGGTTTACAATGGTTGAGTAAGATTGGTCTGAGAGGAGGGTGCTCCTCTCCTTTTATTCTTTTCTTTTGTCTGCTAGTGACGTCCAACGGCTTTGCTGCTACTGGGCCACCTGTCTCTGTCATACGGATACGTTACAAACAAAAGCGCCAGACGTCTGCTCCATGTTGAACGACCATTTAATTTTTCCCCTGACACGCGTGTAAACAGATCTATTAGGTGAATGAGCCGGTTATCCCCTCTCCTGCTAGATCTCATGACCGAGTTGGGGTGAAGATACTGAGGCCGAAGGGAGGCCTGATTTCAAGGCTGAATGGTCTGGACCGGCCCATTTAAGAGGTTTCATGAACCTTGGACTAGAGCTGTCATGTGGTGAAACCCAGCGGTCATCAAATAACAATGGGTCTACGTGTATTTGTTATTTCAACCATAAATATATTAATTATTTTATATATAATTTTTTCTTAATTATATAAATGAATCACATAGTAATAATATAATATAACTTTATATTAATTATACATATATATTGTTTAATTAAAAATATATAATTAATTATCTACAAAATAATATAATATTTATAATATTATATTATATATATTAATATTATTATTATTATTCAAACGTTAGTATTATTATTTTAATGTCAATTATTTACTATTTAAAAGAAACGTATGAATATTATAATTTTATGCGTTACAATCAAAATTTGAATTAAAATTAAAATTAAAATTAAAGTTAAAAAATAAAATAAAATTAGAAATTGAATCAAAACCGTATTAAAATTTATTAGCACCATATTAAAAAATTATTTAGAATTATATCAAAATTTAATTAAATATACTTTATTTTTATAAAGAATTAGATGTTTAATTTCGATTTTATTTCTTACCTACAATCGTTCTAAAACCAAATATCCTCTGACTGTAAATGCCAGAAGTTATACAAATAGTATATTTATATTTTGAAAGTCTTATAAATTGAAAAATTGTATGATTTAATTTCTGGTTAATAAAAAAAATCATACTATTTTTAAAATTTTACTATTCTGCTATATAGTAGCTAACTTAATACTAATTAAATCCTGAAATTTATATATTTTTTCAAATATATCTTATTCTTATCTACTGTTAAGAGGCTAAAGTGATTATCACATAATCTGCCAAGTTGGTAATAATTTAAAATTTTAGGATTATTAATAATATTTAAAGTTTAAGGTGAAATTATAAATTTTTATAAATATTAATATTGTCAATTTTTTTTTAAATAGGGGGTGGGGGAGTCAAACCTTTGACCTCACAAGGCTACAAGGATGCACTTTCCACCAGGCTAAGCCTTGGAGTGCATATTAATATTGTCAATTAAATTTTATATTTTAAATTATTATTAATTACATAATAAATTTTGTTGAAAAGACAACAATATATAGTTTATGGGTAACAGATTTTAGAAGTTTATATTTCTCTCCATTCTCATTTTGGCAAGCTAAGCATAGGTGACATAATTTATAGATTTGACAAAGTCCTGGATGGTAGAGAAGTTATTACTATAGGAGTTCGAATGAATATAGAGTATGGTAGAAGTACCTACATTTGGTCGGATCCATAGATATCTTAGATAACTTGCAATAGACTAGCCCTAAGGATTAGTCGGTTGGTATTACTATGATAACGGGCTTAAATGATCATAATACTTTGAATTGGAACCATCGACTGTGCTTCACTTATTTAATCATCAACAAGTCGTTATTCTATCCGTCCTAGTGACTCATGTTGCTTACTCATAATTAAACTAAAAATCTTCCGGTAACGGCTTCTTCCTAATGCTTTTTTAGTGTCAATTAATTTACAGGTATAGTGTGTTGCACAATCTTATACCATATTTATCAGTCTCAAACTAAAAATTAGAATATATTTTCTTTTCATACCAATATACTCGGCAAGTTGGCTTATTACTCTTGCGGTTTAAACCTAATCCCTATGAGTTTCCAATTTCATATTATGGTGGAAAGATGGGATAGATTTTAGTTAAACATGGATGGATCTTTGCTACTGATCATAGTTACACTCATCCTATATATGGAAGGAAAAAATAGAGGTGTTTTTTATTTGGGATAGCCTAATCCTATTGCTACTTTGCAATATATCTCTATTGATTTTGGTTAGCTGGACAATATTTTTGTTGACTCTTCTCACTAGCAAACTAAGTTCATTTTTATTCTTGTTTGAAGTCCTCCTCCTGTGAGGAGTTTTAAGCTCAACTTGAGGTAGCATGGAATGATGAATTTTTACTTATTTATTATTGTGGTTGCTACAAATAGTACAGAGATGACAGTACATAGTTTTGCTATAAGGATTTGGTTTCATTAGCTAAAGCAGGGGAGGTACGAGCTTGTTAGCTGGAATTAAAAAGGTTTCTAAAGCAACAGATTCTGCAATTTTATATGATACTCTTTGAAGTTTGTAGTTTATTTTTCTGTGGGATATTAAGCCTATGGTTGTGGCTATTTTAGCTGTATGTTCTAGACTCTAAGAGGTATCTTTCAACCATTTCTCTCCTTTGAGTCAATTCCTCTACAAGATGTGGTACCTAAACTACACTTGAAAGGACTATTACCTAGAGACCGGTTCTTATATAAATTAAAAATTTTAGTGTTTTTGTTAAAAAAAATTATTTTTGCTGCTAATAATAGTCATGCAATATAATAATTTATTATAACTTAAAAAAGCACAAAATAGTGTATAAACAAATATTATCGCGATGATTAGCGTACCGCAACATAATTTAAAAAAAAAAAACTAATCAATGAAACTAGTTTAATTAGAAATCAGATCACTGTCCGGTTGAATTTAAGCTATTAACTCTTTTTTCATTCGATCCAATGTGAACTAGCAGATTTTGATCAAATTAAAATATTATACGTTTCAAAATTGATTTTCTAAATTAAATCATTCTCATTTAATTAGACTAAAAAAAAATTATACTCGCTTTCTCCGATAATTCCCCTTACCACACACTAGATAACCTTTCTTAATCAATTGAACTAATTGATTTTAATTTTTTTTTCACTTAATATATATATAATAATATGTTTTATCAAATTTTATGAAGATAAAATAACTGTGCATGAAAAATATGTTTTATCAAATTATATGAAGAGAAAATAATTATCAATTAACTAACTTGTACGTGAAAAAGTAAAATTATAATTTAAATCATTAATATTTTTAATAATTTAGTTTATTAGTTAAATTAAATTATTACTTTAATTTTTTTTAAAAGAAAGAACATAAAAAATCAATATTTCATATAAATATAATAATATTTCATTATTTTTAAAAATATTTAAAATTTAGAATTTTAAATATAAATTTTAATTAATTATTTATAAATACATTAATTATAATACAAATATTATTATTAATTTTAATTAATTATTTAATAATATATCAGATAAATCTTAAATCACCCCAATTAAATTTTATACCTTGACTTTCTGCTTTCATAGGTTTAGAACGGTGTAATTGTGAAAACCATGTACTGCAGTCATAATTTGAAAATAGCTGGATTATTAAAAATAAATAATTAGGGTGGTTGAAAAGGAAATGATTTAATAAAGTATGGGAATACTTGCATAATTTTGTATATTTTTTTCACATAAAAGAGATGATAGTCTAAGAGATACAACCAATTGAATACTATCTAAAAAAGTTTGAGCTTCTCCTACCAAATCGACAAACACTAAATGTGTCTAGCGATGCCATAGATTACATGTCCCGCACTATTTATAATAATGACAGCAATAGCCGCTAGAGAAAACTGGTTCTTCCATGAAACATCACAATGCTGTGTAATAGAATTCAAAGAGAGAGAGAGTTCATACCCATATGAAGGGCACGCAGATCAGAAAGGTGAGAAGTAGGAGCAACAAACATCCCGTTAAACTGTAACTGCTAAAGATCAAGCAAGATGCAAGACATAACATGTAGAGGATCTAAAGGGACTTTATTAAAAACACATCGATTATGCTCTTTCCAAATATGCTAGAGAGTGAGTGTGGTGAGAACTAAAAGCTTAGAACCATCAGAATATCTAGTATAACCTCCCACCACAACATAAAACTAGAAAAACCGAAAGAAGTAGGTTTATATGCACAGGGCTAGCAAACAAAATTAATTGAGCAAAGAAATAATGAAAAAACATGTGTTTCAAAGTCTTAAATTCAGACTGACAAATTATACACTGTGATTCATTCATACTATCCCGTCTAACTAAATTGTATAAAAAATGCATCACATTATGGAGTGATTGCCATAGGAAAAATTATAGTTTTGGCATTACTAGGAGAGAACAAACATATTTCCATGTGTCACGATGAATAGAGAGAGAGGGAGATGGCGAGAAAAGGGAACTAAAGAAATGAAGTCAATGCAACAGAAGATGATAACAGGGAACTAAAGAAATGAAGTCAATGCAACAGAAGATGATAACCAAAGCGAATGATATATATTGACCACTCCCAGTATGACACCATGCTAAATGATTAGGAGTACCAAGAGGAGCAACCAGAATTGCTAAGATCTTAGTGACCTCATTTGGTGAGACAAGGCTATACGGAAGTTGATGATTCCTGACTCGCGGTTGTCGAAGCCGATCAAAAATAACCTCTACGGTTATCAACAATCTTACAACTGCAGATAGTGGTAAAGGATCGAATCCACAGAGAATTGAATACTTATCTATTTTTTCCAAACAAGATCAATTAGAATCAACTGAAAGCACAATTGAAAGCAAGGAGATTAAAAGTAAAGTGCAATAAAGTAAAAAGGGGAGTTTTGAGTTTGATTTGACTAACAACTATTGAAGGCAATTAAAACAGCAAGTAATCAAAATAAAAGAAGAAATCAATATGAAAAAGATTTAGTTGAAGATATGGATCCACTTTGGTTGTTTGGGTTGATCATTGAAACTTAGGTTTTCTTGGTTGGTTCAATAGATTAGTTATGGGGGTGGAAGACGCTTCTCACCACTATGTCTCTCCTTATGATTAAATCAATTAGGGAACGTCCTCTAATCAATTACTAATTAACAAATTGCCAAGGAACGTCCTTGGGCCTTACGCATCAAAACAATTGTCAATTGCATAAAGAATGAGAGAGATCCAATCCTAGCTACTCAAACGCATGAGATGTTGCTAGATCATGCAATTCCTTAGTTTTTACACCAAGTGTTCTTAGGTCAGAATATTTTCAGCAATTACGGACTAACAAATATCCCAACTAACAATCAATTAACTTTGCAATCAAGAATCAAGTGGCCAATTTGATCAAAACAACAAAGTAATCTTAGATTTAAGCACACAATTGCATGAATATTGAACAGATCAAAAGCAAACACTTTATGTTCAGATCTCACAACGCTTTAAACAACCTTAGTTTCAACCAAACTTCAACTAGAATTAAAGTTTCAGCCACTCATGGCTGAATCAAAACAGAAAATAAAAGAAAAGAAAGCAAGAAGATGAAGAACCAAAGGGGAGAAGCCTTGGAGAGCCTTGGCCGAACCTTGGAGGAGTTGTGTGGATCAAATCTGCCTCTTCATGTCTTCTTGAAGCCTTTAAATAGGTCTTGGAAGGCTGCTTAGGGTTTCTTGGATATCCATGCATCTTTTGGAGGCTGCCCAAAGTGCCCTTGTGTCTAATATGTGCATGTGAAGAGTTGTAAGGGCTTTTTGGTCTTTTAATTGTTGTCCAAGTGTGTCCAAGAAGCCTTCTTCACATTATTCATGCACTAAAGAGGAAGGTGGAGCCTTGATTTAAATTTTAAATGTGCATGGCATAAAGTGGGAAACATGTGATCTTCAAGATTTGGCTTATTGAATAAGGAGGAGGCTGTTCGAGGGCACTTTCGGCCACCTAAAGTAAGTTTCGGAGGTTGGACTTTCGGCTCTGGACGCAAGGTTCGGCGGCCAAAGGTGCTTCCGAAGGTGGTGGAGTTTCGGCTTCCGAACTTCACTTTCGGCTTCCGAAAGTGGCTTTTCTATTTTTGGCACTTTTTGGCATTTTTAAGAGCATTTTCTCCGGATTGTTTCTTTACACCTAATACCTGTAAAACATGATTAAAACCACAAAATTAGGTAGAATAGGTGCGAATAAACATCAATAAGATCATGATAATATGGGCTAAAATATGCTCTATCAAATACCCCCACACTTAGCCTTTTGCTTGTCCTCAAGCAAATAAACATAGTCAAATAAGTTTTCTTTGCTCTAGATCCTTATTTCCACTTAAGCTCTTACTCTAGACACCTATTTTGAATCATTGCAGTGAAGAATATATGTATGAAGATTACTTACCCTCTTTCCTTGTTTCCCTTTGCTTACCATGACTAGGATTTGTTTTCCTCAAGAGAGACCATACATGCACATTTATTTGTTTAGATAAGACTTTTTCTAACTTTTGGATTGACTTGCCCTTTCCTTGAAGTACTTTATTCAGGCTTTTGCACTTAGATTTTCCTTAAAAAAGTCACCAACCTTTTGACGTGAAGGTACATATTTGTGATACCCACCCCTAGTTACTCAGTTGGTCACCCTTCCAAGTGGTTATTAGCTTTGTTCTTAGTCTTTTGACCATTAGAACGGTTTTTGATTTGTGCTTTTGAGGTCTTTGCCTTTGCTGAATTTTCTTCTCTCAATGATTTGGGCAAATCAACACCAATTGCTAAATCAAGTCACATTAAGTTCATTCACACATCTTTCAATTTATTCTCATCAATCGAGGGTCATCAATATATTTTTCACCATGGCAAACTCAAAGATTCAATTCAAAAGGCAATTCTCAAACATGAATACAACTTACTGCAATTGATTCAACATAAGTTTAAAGAGTTATCACATGAATGGGGTCATGGAAAAAAAAACTCATCTAACATAGTTCATCAGTTTGAGTAGAGCAAAACAAAAAGAAGAAGAAGGTTGTGGTTGTGGTGTATTATTGAAAGCATAAATGAAAAAGGAAATTGAAAAGAAATTAAACTATGGTTATTCAGAACTAAGCAAAATGCAGAACTGAAAGGAAAAGAAAAAAAATTTTGCATCTGAAAGCATTCGCAGATGAATAAAGAAAGGAAGAAGAAGAAGAGAAGAAGAGAGAGAGGAAGAAAGAAGAAGTATGCACCCCCACACTTAAATCATGCATTGTCCTCAATGTAAAAGAAAAGAAGAGAACAAAGGAATCTGAATACTCCCATGGGGTGTGGTGTGCATGGCATGATTACTTAGGCAGAGTGAGTGACGAACAGATGTTCATCTGGAAAGTCTTCCTTGACTGGACAAGGCATGGAGCTAGATGGAAGCCGGCTGAGATGGTCGGCTACAAGATTTTCTTTGCCCTTTTTGTCTCTTATTTCTAGATCAAATTCTTGTAGGAGAAGAATCCATCTAAAGAGTCTTGGTTTTGCTTCCTTTTTCTTGATCAGATATCGCAAAGCTGCGTGGTCAGAATAGACAATGACTTTAGTTCCCAAGAGGTAAGGTCGGAATTTCTCCAAAGCAAACACAACTGCCAATAGCTCTTTTTCAGTTGTTGTGTAGTTGCTTTGTGCAGCATCCAGTGTGCGAGAGGCATAGTGAATGACGTGGGGTGAGTTTCCCACACGTTGCACCAAGACTGCTCCCACTACATAATTGCTTGCATCACACATGATTTCAAATGGCAAGTTCCAGTCAGGTCCCTGAATAATTAGGGTAGTCACAAGCAATTCTTTAATCAAATCAAATGCCTTTTTGCAATATGCATCAAAATCAAATGTTACATCCTGTTGGAGCAATCTGCATAATAGTAAAGTAATTTTTGAGAAATCTTTGATGAATCTTCTATAGAATCCTACATGGCCAAGGAATGACCGGATGTCTCTAACATTTGTGGGGTAAGGCAGATTTTTGATGGTATCCACCTTAGCTTTGTCCACTTCAATGCCCTTTGTTGAAACAACATGACCTAAGACCATACCTTGATTAACCATAAAATGACATTTTTCATAATTAAGCACAAGGTTAGACTCAATGCATCTTTGTAAGATCTTTTCCAAGTTGGCAAGGCATTCCTTAAAAGAGTTGCCATGCACTGTGAAATCATCCATGAACACTTCAATTGTCTTACCCACATAGTCAGAGAATATACTCATCATGCATCGCTGAAAGGTGGCAGGTGCATTGCATAGTCCAAATGGCATTCTTCTAAAGATAAAAGTACCAAAAGGGCAAGTGAAGGTAGTCTTATCTTGGTCTTCTGGAGCAACTGGAATCTGATAAAAACCTAAATAACCATCAAGACAACAGTAGTGAGACTTACCTACGAGTCTTTCTAGCATTTGATCAATGAAAGGCAGTGGGAAGTGGTCCTTCCTTGTTGCGGCATTGAGCTTCCTATAGTCCATGTATACCCTCCATCCATTTTGAACTCTAGTGGGGACAAGTTCCCCTTCAGTATTTGGAACAATGGTGATCCCAGTTTTCTTTGGGACTACATGCACAGGACTCACCCATTTGCTATCAGAGATTGGGTATATGATACCTGCATCAAGGAGCTTGACTATTTCTTTCTTTACTACCTCCATCATAGGTGGATTTAGTCTTCTTTGAGCATCTCTGACTGGCTTGCATTCATCCTCCATGTGTATTCTATGCATGCATGTGGAGGGGGAAATACCTTTGATGTCATCTATGGTCCACCCAATGGCTCCTTTATGCTTCTGTAGCACTTTCAAGAGGCTTGCTTCTTCATGTGGGTTCAACTCATTAGAAACTATCATTGGTAGTGTCTTGTTAGCTCCTAGGTACATGTATTTTAGATGGTCTGGAAGAGGCTTCAGATCTGATTCTGGTACTTTCTGACTTGATTGCAAAGGAGGTGGAGTGGAAGAGCTTGCTTTCGTTGGAGTCTGTGGAACAAGGTTCGGTGGCCGAAAGATGGTGGAGTTCGACGGCCAAAGATCAGTAGTGTAACGACCCGAAAATCGGACCGCTACCGGCGCTAGGATCCAGATCGGCTTAAGGCCGCCGGGACCCGTAGCAAGCCTGACATGAAACCTGTAAACCTGTTTAATCCCATACATGATCAACAACATACATAAAAATTAAAACTTTTCTTTCATACATTCTATCATACACCAAACTCAACCTGTGCATGCACTGAACATAGTCATAATCATAAACTTGACCCCTCTGTGGGATCTCATCAACGCCCCCAATGGGTGGCATAACATGTGTTGAGTTGGTTAAACATAATCATCAACAAACATCTAAGATCATGTATTAAAAGGGATAACAACATCCATAGGGTCAAGCACAACTTCTAATCCTCAATATCATTATACATAGCATGACTATTCAAACTTTACATCATCTTACAATTTATCATGTCCACTTTCTATCTATTATAAACATAAGACTTTACTCTTCTTGACTTCTCTGTCTAGCCCGTACCTGCAATCCTGGGGGATTAGGGAAAATGGGTGAGCTACTAGAGCCCAGTGAGCAGAATAATAGAAAACAACATTTAAAATCTCATGCCATCATGTAATGCAACACATCACAACAAATCACATCTCGGATGGTATTGTCACCAATAGTCCTCTACATTCCAAAGTGCCGGGACGTAGAATGGGTACAACCGATCTTTCTCTTAACATAACATATCATAACATACCAATGTGCCAGGGACGTAGAATGGGTACAACCTGGACTTTCTCTTACATAGTGCCAGGGACGTAGAATGGGTACAACCTGGACTTCCATACCATATCATGCCGTAACATCATCATACCATATGAGGACTAAAGGATCATCCAATAACCAATCCACATCAACATCATAAATGCAATGCAACATATTCGTGAATTCTAATGCAAGCAACCTAATTCATCACATGGCATTCATGATGCATGAACATGCTAAAAGCTTTATAATTTATTTGCTTTAAATCGTAAAGGTTTATTCTACTCACCTCTTGGCTAGCTCTGACAATGACTGAAGCAGCTGACTCACTGCTGGGGTCCTCGGTTCCTCGGGTCCGAACCTACACAGGTGGACTCAAATGAGGGACCAAACAACTAGAACATAACTCTAAAAACATCCCCCAAAGACCCCCTAAAACACCTCAAAACAATCATGCAAAAACATGCAAAGGAAGGCTGAACAGGGCAGGTTCGGCGGCACCTTCGGCGGCCGAAAGTCCCTCCAGAGTCGAAACCCAGGCAGGTTCGGCGACACCTTCGGCGGGCAAAAGTCCCAGACAGAGACGAAAGTCTCTTTTCGGGGGCAACTTCGGCAGCCGAAAGGCTTGCCTCCCTAGCCATGTTCGGCGGCCGAAAGTCCTTCGGCTGCCGAACCTGGTTTCTGCCAAAGGACAGAAACTTGGCTCCTCTTGCCTCCAATGCCTCCCAAACCTTATAAACATGCATAATCCTATTCTACAACACACATACTCAAGCATACAAGCTCCTAGGGGCTTCAAACTACCTTAAACCCCAATTACAACACATCAAACAACACAAACCCAACATACATTGTCCATAATCCAACATAAACCCATAAACTCATAAAACCCTACATATGCATTCTACCCCCCATAGATCTTATATAAAACTTACTTAAAACATGCAATGAGCTTAAGATCGGCTCTTACCTCTTGAAGATCGAGAGAGAGACGACCTAAACTCAGAGATGGAAGAGATTTGAGTTCTTGAACCTCAAAGCTCCAA
Source organism: Manihot esculenta (assembly GCF_001659605.2). Classification (NCBI taxonomy): domain Eukaryota; kingdom Viridiplantae; phylum Streptophyta; class Magnoliopsida; order Malpighiales; family Euphorbiaceae; genus Manihot; species Manihot esculenta. The sequence continues at coordinate 16,715,747 of NC_035168.2, forward strand.
AACTTGAAAATCTTCAAAACAAGATGAAAACTTGTGAAAATCGTGAAAGATTTGAAGGAAAGAACTCAAGGTTGGTGAGGAACGGCGGAAGGGCTCACCTTGGCCGAAAATGGGGAGAAAGCTCGCCCATTTTGGCTAAGGGGCTCTTTTATAGTGGCTGGCCAGGCCACATTCGGGAGCCGAACGTGCCTCCGCATGCATGCCATGTTCGGCGGCCGAACCTAGGCTTCCCTCACTTATGCCTTCGGGGGCCTAAGGCTCACCCGAAATGCATGCATGTTCGGCGGCCGAACTTGAGTTTCGGCGGCCGAACCTGAGTTTTCCTACAAGGTTATTTTTATTCAAAAACTCATTTCCTCTTTACTTAAAATCATCAAAAACATTAAAACATTTCATGAAAACATGGTTTTACCCTTCTAGAGGTCTCCGACACCCGAGATTCCACCGGACGGTAGGAATTCCGATACCGGAGTCTAGCCGGGTATTACAAGTAGTTTCAGCAGGCAATAAAATTTGAGGTGAAGGGTTCGGCTGCTGAGAGGAGATCAGCTTCGGTGGCCGAATGGTTGCTGAGTTCGGCGGCCGAAGGTCATTAGGGTTCGGCTGCCGAAAGTTTTCAGTGTGCTGGGCAGGCTGTGGCGAGGGATCCTGCGTCTAGAATGCAGCGATGTTCGGCGGCCGAAAGTGGTCTATATTCGGCGGCCGAAGGTCTTCAATCTGCGCAAAATCAATCTGTTGGATGCTACAGACCATTTCTTTGAGTTTTGGTTCTTTCTGGCTCTCAATCTGTACCTGATCAGTATCTCTGCAAAAATCACTGTTAAGAATATCATCTTGATTTTCATCAAAGATTTCCTGGCTCAAACAGTCAACAATATCAAGACCATAAACAGGAGACATATCATATGGATATTTCATGGCATTATAGACATTGAACTTAATGACTTCCCCTTCAAATTCCATGGTCAAAGTACCATCATGCACATCTATTTTAGTTCTAGCAGTACTCAAGAAAGGATGCCCAAGAAGGATATCAGAATAGTATTGCAACTATCTTCCTTAGTATCAATCACATAAAAGTCTGCAGGAAAGACAAGTTCATCTACTTGAACTAACACATCTTCTAGAACACCTATGGGATATACCACAGATCTATCAGCTAATTGAATCACAACTCTTGTGTCTTTCAGTGCACATGCATTTAGAGATTTATAGATGGAGAGAGGCATGACATTTATATATGCACCAAGATCACACATAGCTTTCTTGATTCCAACGTTCCCTATCTTACAAGAGATAGCAAACATACCTTTGTCCTTGCACTTAGTAGGGAGTTCTCTTTTAATAACAGCAGTAACAACTTCACCTACACTTACTTTTTCTCTTGCAGCTAGCTTTCTTCTGTTGGTGCACAACTCTTTCAGAAATTTTGCGTACCTTGGGATTTGCTTGACAGCATCTAGCAGCGGTATGTTGATTTCCACCTTTCTGAAAGTCTCAAGAATCTCCTTTTCTTCTTTTTCTTTTTGTGTTCTTTCAAATCTTTTTGGAAAAGGAGGTGGGATCTAAAAACGTACCTTTGGTTCAGTCTTTTGTGCAGGAGGTGTTTCAGATTGTGCTGGAGGGGCTTCTGAATTAATTGGTTCTTGCGCAACTTGCTCTTCTTGCTCATAACTAGCATCTTGAAGCTCTTTTCCACATCTCAAAGTAATAGCACTGACATTCTGTCTTGGGTTGGTTTTAGTTTGAGAAGGGAGTTTACCTTGGGATTGCTGTTGGCTTAGAGAGGTGGCCATTTGTCCTATGTCTTGTCGCACGCCTTGCATGGTGTTTATCAGTGTTTCCATCATCTTTTCAAGGCTCTGGTTTGAGTTCTGAGGTGCTGGTTGGGCTTGATTTCTTTGGTAGTTCTGGGTGTTGTTGGCCCTTCCATAGCTGAAATTGGGGTGGTCTCTCCAACCTGGATTATAAGTGTTTGAATATGGATCATGTCTAGGCTGGTTATTGTACCCCCCGATTGCATTGACTTTCTGGTTGTCTTCTTGCAATGTGGGACATTGATCAGTTTGGTGTCCTACATAAGAACAGATCCCACATAGCCTAGGCTGCTGGGTTGCTTGCATTTGTTGAACAAATCCTATAGCAAAATCTTTCATAACAGCTGAAAGTTCAGAAATAGTAGAGGAACTTACCTCATTGGCTCTTTGCAGTTGTTTTTCTTCTCCATATTGCCTAGATGAGGCTGCAAGTGTGGAGATCAGTTCTTTCATCTCTCTTGGTGTCTTGTCTGCAATGGATCCTCCACAAGCTACATTTATGAATTTTCTTTCTGATGGGAGCAATCCTCCATAGAAGAATTGTATGAGAGACCTGTCTGACATATCATGTTGTGGACAACCTGTACATAGTCTTTCAAACCTTTCCCAATAATCATATAAGTCCTCAGTTCGTTTCTGTCTTATGCTAGTAATTTCTCTTATTATGCCAATTGATTTAGACGGTGGGAAGTATTTGTCCAGAAAGGTTTGGACCATATCAATCCAAGAGGTTATAGATTCAGGTGGCAAATAAAATAACCAATCTTTAGCAAAGTCATCTAAGGAAAAGGGAAAAGCTCTTAATTTAACATGATCTTCAGAGATCCCTTGAGGTCTCATGGATGAGCAGACAATGTTGAATTCTTTCAAGTGTTTGTGTGGATTTTCATTCTCTCTACCTCTAAATTTAGGAAGAAGATGAATCAAACCTGTCTTAAGTTCAAAGGGAACTGTAAGAGGTGGATAGGTGATGCAAAGAGGTGCTTGATCACCTATAGGTGTTGCTAACTCTCTCATGGTTCTTTCCCTTGGCACTTGTGGTCTCATGACTGGATTTTCTTGAATGATTTGGTTCTGGACAGCATGTCCATTGGGGGCAGCAGCTTGTGCATTAGGTTCTGCCATTGGTGCAAGATTCGGTTGCTGGAGCAAGGAAGGTTTGGCGGCCGAATGTTGGGATGGTTCGGCGGCCGAAGGTTGGGCAGAAGGTTCTGCGAATGAGGCTTGCTTTCCTAGCCTCCTGATTGTGCGTTCAATTTCTGGATCAAAGGGCAGAGTGTCCCTATGCTCAGATCTGGTCATGAAAAGAAAAATAAACAAGTTAAATCAATTCCCCGGCAACGGCGCCAATTTTTGACTCGCGGTTGTCGAAGCCGGTCAAAAATAACCTCTATGGTTATCAACAATCTTACAACTGCAGATAGTAGTAAAGGATCGAATCCACAGAGAATTGAATACTTATCTATTTTTCCCAAACAAGATCAATTAGAATCAACTGAAAGCACAATTGAAAGCAAGGAGATCAAAAGTAAAGTGCAATAAAGTAAAAAGGGGGGTTTTGAGTTTGATTTGACTAACAACTATTGAAGGCAATTAAAACAACAAGTAATCAAAATAAAAGAAGAAATCAATATGAAAAAGGTCTAGTTGAAGATATGGATCCACTTTGGTTATTTGGGTTGATCATTGAAACTTAGGTTTTCTTGGTTGGTTCAATAGATTAGTTATGGGGTGAAAGACGCTTCTCACCACCATGTCTCTCCTTATTATTAAATCAATTAGGAAACGTCCTCTAATCAATTACTAATTAACAAATTGCCAAGGAACGTCCTTGGGCCTTACGCATCAAAACAATTGTCAATTGCATAAAGAATGAGAGAGATCCAATCCTAGCTACTCAAACGCATGAGATGTTGCTAGATCATGCAATTCCTTAGTTTTTTCATCAAGTGTTCTTAGGTCAGAATATTTCCAGCAATTATGGACTAACAAATATCCCAACTAACAATCAATTAACTTTGCAATCAAGAATCAAGTGGCCAATTTGATCAAAACAACAAAGTAATCTTAGATTTAAGCACACAATTGCATGAATATTGAACAGATCAAAAGCAAACACTTTATGTTCGGATCTCACAACCCTTTAAACAACCTTAGTTTCAACCAAACTTCAACTAGAATTAAGGTTTCAGCCACTCATGGCTGAACCAAAACAGAAAATAAAAGAAAAGAAAGCAAGAAGATGAAGAATCAAAGGGGAGAAGCCTTGGAGAGCCTTGGCCGAACCTTGGAGGAGTTGTGTGGATCAAATCTGCCTCTTCATGTCTTCTTGAAACATTTAAATAGGTCTTGGGAGGCTGCCTATGTAACAGCCCGGAAACCGGTACCCCTCTGTAACGGCTCCAAACTGCTCGGCGCTAGGATCCAGATCGGCTTAAGGCCGCCAGAACCCATAGCAAGCCTATCCTGAACTCCAAACATCCCATACATGATCCGACTCGACTACTAGCCTTTCAAACTCTTTCTGTAAAACTACCAGACTTAACTTTAAAAACAAACAGATATACCAATCTGAAATAGCCCCCCTGGGCTCACACCAGTAACTCTGTCCGTAGAGTCACGGGACTCAAACCCGATCTTCCCTCACGGTCTGGTCTCAGGTCAAGGGAATCAAACCCTATCTTCCCTCACAATTAAATTTTACTGGAGTTTTCGCAACACAACATCAATTAAGCCTGGTTTGACTCATTTCTCATCAAGAAACTTAAAACAGGATACATGCATACACAAGGGATAAACCTACACTAGGCAAAGCACATTCTAAACCATATCATACTGACTTACTAGCTATTACATGCCTTTACATATGTCTCTTTAATTTACATCATGTCCACACTAAGCTATTACACATGCAGTCTTCTAATCAACACTCTGCTGTTGCTGACTTTCCCAGCTACTCTGAACCTGCAAAACTGGGATTAAGGGAAAGGGATGAGCTTCTAAAGCCCAGTGAGTAGAAACACTGAAAAACAGTTCATTAATACACACTTACATGAAATGTGGCACAACACAAACATTTCACATCTCGGATTAGACATGACCTCAAAACTCCCTCTGTCGGCACCCGATTCCCGAAGGAACTCACACAGGATTTTCACTACCATGACAGATCGTGGGCTATTGATGTCGCCTTGGTCCAATCCCCACTATCAGTAAATAATGCAATGCACCATATTCGTGATTCTAATGCAATCACCCTAGTACATAACATGGCATCCATGATGCATGAACTATGCTAAAGCATTCCATTTTCTCAGTATAAAAGATTTAAGTTTAGTTCTACTCACCTCTGCTCCTCTAGCAGAAAACTGAACTGACTCTGCACCACCTAACACTGGTGACCTCCTCGATCTCTCGGGTCCAATCCTACACAAATGGACTCGAATGAGGTATCAAACAAACCCTAACCAATTCATAAACAACATCCCAAAATCCCTCAAAACGCTCTTAGAACAATCAAATAAAGCATGCAAAAGAAAGCTGGACAGAACACTTTCGGCGGCAAGTTCGGTGGCCGAATGTCCTCTCCAGAGCCGAAACTCAAGCACCTTCGGCGGCCGAATCTCTACTTTCGGCTGCCGAACCCTTTCGGGGGCAAGGTTCGGGGGCTAAAACACACTCCAGAGACGAAAGTCTCCAACCTTCGGTGGCACCTTCGGCGGCCGAATCCCCCTTCCAGAGCCGAACATCAAAACTCTCGGGGGTGAGCTGTGGCAGCCAAAGCCACCTCTCAAGGGGTTCGGCGGCCGAATGCACCTTCGGCTGCCGAACCTGAGTTCATCCAGAACTCAGCTCGGGCACCACCTAGCTCCTCAATCCATTTCAACACTCAAAACATGCATAACACAACTCCTTAACTTACATATACTCAAGTATATGCACAAAGGGGTCCAAAACTAACTTACAACCCCAACAAAAACAACAAACATAACACATAAACATGCTTTCACCATCAAAACATCAAAAACATACTTTAAATCCTAAACATGCATTTCTACCCATAACCTCCATAAAACCTCTATAAATCCTCACAAGAAGCTCAGAATCTTCCCTTACCTCTTGATAACAAGAAGCTGAACGATCTGAACTGAAAGATATGAACTTCAACTTTTCCAAACTTCACAACTTCTCTTTTTGCCTTTAAACCTTCAAAACCACAAAACAACTCTTTAAATCTTTCCAAACTTTGATAAAACCAAGCAAGTGACTCATGGAGACGTGGCCTCACCGCAGGAAGTGAAAGGAAAGTGAAATTATCCATTTCACCGACTGGAGGCGCTGATATAGAGGGCTGACCGACTCACCTTCGGCAGCCAAACCTGCATGCAAAACCATGCAACGTTCGGGGGCCGAACATGGCCTTCGAAAGCCGAATCTAGAGCACTTTCGGCTGCCGAACATTACCTTCGGCGGCCGAACATGGCAAAAGTCCCAATTGTCTTTTTTCTTCAAAATTCAATCCAAAACTCATTTTAAACCTTTAAAATACTTAAAACCTTTTAGAAAACTATTCTCTTACCCTTCTAGAAAGCTCCGACATCCTCGAATCCAACCGGACGGTAAGAATTCCGATGCCTGATCTAGCCGGGTATTACACCCTAGGGTTTCTTGGATGTCCATGCATCTTTTGGAGGCTGCCCAAAGTGTCCTTGTGTCTAATATGTGTATGTGAAGAGTTGTAAGGGCTTTTTGGTCTTTTAATTGTTGTCTAAGTGTGTCCAAGAAGCCTTCTTCACATTATTCATGCACTAAAGAGGAAGGTGGAGCCTTGATTTGAATTTTGAATGTACATGGCATAAAGTGGGAAACATGTGATCTTCAAGATTTGGCTTATTGAATAAGGAGGAGGCTGTTCGGGGGCACTTTCGACCGCCTAAAGTAAGTTTCGGAGGCTGGACTTTCGGCTCTGGACGCAAGGTTCGGCGGCCGAAGGTGCTTCCGAACTTCACTTTTGGCTTCCGAAAGTGGCTTTTCTGTTTTCGCACTTTTTGGCATTTTTAAGAGCATTTTCTTCGGATTGTTTCTTTACACCTAATACCTGTAAAACATGATTAAAACCACAAAATTAGGTAGAATAGGTGCAAATAAACATCAATAAGATCATGATAATATGGGCTAAAATATGCTCTATCAATTCCATTTAGAAGTATGACTGTTTATTAAATCAGATACCATACAGACATGAGGCGGGGCCACCTTTGAACGTTATAAAGGAAACCCATCTTACTTGAGCCAACCAAGGATTAGACCATATATTAGTATACCTACCATCACCAATATTTATACATATCCGCTCGCACAAAATATCTCATCAAACTTTTCCATACTCAGGAGTTATTCCATTTATATCTAGCTTCCCATTTAGATGCCTGAGAAAAATATAAGGCTTTGAGCACTTTACCCCATATACTAGTTGGAAGATGACTTAACCTCCAATATTGCTTTGCCAAACAATCAAGATTAAAAATATGCAAATTTTTAAATCCCAAACCTCCGTAAAGCTTCGACTCATATGAATGCTGCTAACTAACCCACGTAAGTTCAAATGAGTTTGCATCACCACCCCACCAGAACCTGAATAGCAAGCTATTGAGTTTGATAGAGAACTGCTTAGGATACATAAAAATAGACATCGGATAATTAGGGATAGCAACCAAAATTGAGTGAATCAGAGTAGCTTGACTAGTATGTGATAGTAATTTTTGCTTCTATGGCTGTGTTTTAGCCCTAATGCAATCTTCCATAGCAGCCAAAGCTTTCTGATGCGAAAGTCCAAGTAACACTGGTAAACCCAAATATTTACCAGAGGGAGGTACCTCACACATAGCAGCCAATGCACCGATGTCCGCTTGCTAAACAAAATATGTGACTTGTGGTAATTAATTGATTGACTAGTAGTTGCAGTATAAGAATGTAATAAATTAAGCAAATTGGTGGCTTCTGCACGCGATGCCCGGGCAAAAAATAAAGTATCATCAGCAAAAATATATTGATGAGTGTTGGTGCAATACGAGCTAACTTGATACCATGCAAAAATCACCTATCGTGTGCACAAGACAATAAATAAGAAAGGGCCTAAGATACAAATAAGAAGAGATAAGGAGATAAAGGATCTCTTTTTCTAATACCACAGGAAGCCCAAAAGGGAGGGGAGGGTACTCCATAGATTAAAATAGCAAAACTAATAGTTGAGACGCATTGCATAAGCATATGTACCCATTACGCCCAGAAGCCTATTTTAACAAGTACCAGTTGTAAAAAGAGCCAATCCACTTAGTCATAGGCTTTATACATATCAAACTTCATGACCATTGAGTGCATTCACCGACGATTTGTCTTGAGGAAATGAAAAAAATTAATGGGCAATCACTAGATTATCTTGAATAGCTCTACGAGGAATAAAGACATTCTAATCCTCCAAAATAAGGAAATGCATCCAAGGTTTCAATCTATTAACAATAGTTTTCGAAATAACTTTGTAGATGAAATTTTGCAGACTAATGGGTCGATACTGATGAATACCAGTAGGATGATGACACTTTAGGATAAGCAAGATATTTGTTTCATTAAACTCTTGAAGAAGAAACTTCATTTCATAAAAAAGATGAACAACATGACACAAAGACGGGCCCATAATATGCTAGTGATGCTAATAGAACATATTAAAATAACCATTCACACCAGATGCCTTATTACCTCTTAACTGAAAAACTGCCTGATGTACCTCCTCATTCGTGATAGGGGTTACCAATGATGTAATACTCGGCTAGATTCAGACATTGGAATTCCTACCGTCCGGTGGAATTCCTGGATGTCAGAGATCTCTGGAAGGGTAAGAGAAAGTTTTTCTAAAATATTTTCAAGTGTTTTAAAGGTTTAGAATGGAAAAGGATTGAGTTTTGAAGAGAAGAGGCCAAGGAGTCATTTTGCCATGTTCGGCCGCCGAAGGTAAAGTTCGGCCGTCGAAAGTGCCCAAGATTCGGCCCCCGAAGGCAATGTTCGGCCGCCGAACGTTGCATGGTTTCGCATGCAGTTTCGGCTGCCGAAGCTGAGGCGGTTGTTCTTCTATATAGGGCACCGAGTCCAGAAACAGAGAGGAGGTTTCGTCTCTCCTTATGGCAGGTGAGTTCTTGATCTCCTTGGATTGTTTTCATGGTTTTCCTTCAAAACTTTCAAAGGTAAACAAGTTTTAAGTAAGTTTTATGTGTTTTTGAAGAGTTTGAAAGCTTGGAGAAGTTTGGAGCTTGGATCTCCATATCTTTGAGTTTGGATCACACCAGCTTGTGTTCTTCAAGAGGTAAAGGGAGATCCTTGGTTTTTATACTGTTTTACATGATTTTTGTGAAGGGAAAAGGGAGTTATGCATGAGTTGGGCATATTAGGGTTTATAGACCCTTGTGCTTATATGTTTGTTTGATGAGATTGTTTATTGGAGTTTAAGTTATCTTAACTCCTATATGCTTATTATAGGAGGTATGCATGGTTTAGAGAAGTTGGTTGCATGTGTGAGGGTTTGGGAAGGATTGGCAGGTGTGGGAGGCGTGTTTATGCACGAAGCTGAGTTCTGGATGAACTCAGGTTCGGCAGCCGAAGGAGGATTCGACCGCCGAACATGCCCGACTTTCGTCTCTGGAGGAGACGTTCGGCCGCCGAAGGTGCCCTGTCCAGCCTTCCTTTGCTTGTTTTGCATGCATGTTTTGAGGTGTTCTAGAGGGGTTTTGGGGAGTTGTTTATCAGTTGTATAGAGTATGTTTGGTGCCTCATTTGCGTCCTCCATTGTAGGATTGGACCCGAGGAACCGAGGTGTTTAGCAGTAGTAGCTGCTTCAGAGTTAGAGGTAGCCCAGAGTTAGCCAAGCAGTGGCTACAGGTGAGTGGAACTAAACTTTATATTTTAAATTCAGAAATGACACACTTCTAGCATGATCCATGCATCATAAAATGCCATGTTTTGTAATAGGTTGTGTTGCATACGATTCACGAATATGATGCATTGCATAAGATGATATTTGTATGGATGAATGTTGGATGATCCTTAGCCCTTGGTATAAGCAGAGATACTATGAGATCAGATGAGATATGGCATGAGGTAGCCATACCAGGTCGCTCCTGGATAGTTCAGGTCGCTCCTGGTACTATGAGTTAGACAGACAGCCTGTCAGATAAGAGATAAGAGTAGTCCAGGTGAGTCCTAATCGCCCCTGGCACAGTTGGACATGTTATGATATGAGTCAGTTAAGAGTAGTCCAGGTGAGGCCTAATCGCCCCTGGCGCAGTTGGACATACTACTATGTATGTAGAGGGCTATGGTGACAAGTTCATCCTTGAGATGATATGTTTGTGATGTGATGCATTTCACGAGAGCATGTAATTAATGAACTGTTTTATTGTTCCTCCTCACTGGGCTGTAGTAGCTCATCCCACTCCCTTAACCCCAGTTTTGCAGGTTCCGAGGTAGCTATGGGAAGTCAGAAGTCAGAGCCAGCAAGAGTAAAGAGGAAAGATTGCATGAATGTATGTTGCAATAGAATTGTGGACATGATGTAATTAAAAGCTTAGTTGTAATGTAATGTCTAGATATGTACTGTCATATACTGGATAGACTTGTGCTTTCCCTAGTGTCTTTGCTGTCGTGTGGTGTATGATCAATCCCTTATACATGAATCCTGTTTTACGTTTCTTGATGAGAAATGTGTGAGTCAGGCTTAATGTATGGCTTTGATGAGATACCAGTGGGATGTATTACAGATTAAAAAGGGTTTCAATCCCTTGACCCACAGCAGATAGTAGTCCCTGGTATAGGCCCTGAGGGCCATTTCAGATTGGCATATCTGAGGAGCAGTAGTTAAGCCTACAGTGGTTTACAGGATTGTTGAGTAGTTTTGTATCATGTATGGGATTTATCAGGTACACAGAGAGTATAGTCGGCTTGCTATGGGTCCCGGCGGCCTTAAGCCGATCTGGATCCTAGTGCCAGTGATGGTTCGGACCGTTACAGAGGGGTACCGGTTTTCGGGTCGTTACAAATGAGTCATTAAGAACTGGAGTTACCAAGAAATCCTTACAAAGCTTGAGCAGTTTAGAGCTAAGAAAAGAAATCTCTAATATAAGAGCGAAGAGTAGACTCTTAAGCAATCCAACCACCAAATGTTGTTTGAAGGTGACCAATATGATTATATTGGCAATGCCGGATTATGGATACATGGAAAGATTCTATTATGATCCCCTTCCTGTAACCACTGAACTCGAGATTGTTGTTTCCAATGTAACTCGTCCCACTTCCACAGTTCATGAATGTTAGAAAGCAAGTGAGCTTCAATAGCAACATTGAGAGGATCAAAAGGTCGAGCATAAATATCCTTAAGTTTCTGTTGAAGCAACCTGATATCTGATGATGTGAGATTAAATGAAAAATGATTCCACTTACTGAGTTTAGAATGACAAAGATGTAATTTAGAAGCAAATGAGAACATTGATGAACCCCGACATGGAACATACCAAGCTTGTTGAATGATATCCTAGCACTGAGGACATGTTAACAACTTAGCCTCAAATTGAAATAGAAACTTACTTTTAACAAGAAACTTGGGATATAGAAGAAGCAACAAAGGACGATGATTAGATTCCAACAAGGCTTCATGAAGAATGTATGTGTATGGAAGCTGTTGTATCCAATTAGAATTGACCAAAGCCCCATCTAAGTGCTAGAGAATTGTCCGATTGTCAAAATGCTCATTAAACCAAGCAAAAGGAGCTCCCTTCCATTCCAGATCAATTAAGGAACATGACTAAATAAACAGGTAAAAGTTAGCTAGTTGTGAATACCTCACATCATAGCCTCCTACCTTGTCATCCTGACCATGAATAACATTAAAATAACATATGCAACACCATGGAAGATCCTGTGTAAACTGAAGGTCTTGCAAATCATGCCACAGAATATCCCTACACGTTCTATCAACATACTTATGCATGAAAGTAATATGCCATTTAAATTGCATATTGAATTTTTGTACAATGTAATAAAAAAAATGTTAGGATGAAGTAATAACAAACAACAAAACAGAATCATTCCACCATAGAGATAGACCCCCTGCTCGGTCCAATGGATCCACTATCTTTGAGAAAGGATATCCACCCTAGTATTGTAGCTTAAACATATATGTACAACCATTTTTAGTTTCATAAGAAAAACTATGGATGACTTGTATTTGCATAGGAGCCCCTAAAGGGCTTTTACTACTAGGAGGTATCCAATTCCCTAGCAATTCCACACGAAGGACATCATGGGGACCTGGGTGGCTATTGAACAGTCATCAAGGTCTCAGATAAGCTATGGATTTCTATAGCAGCGACAATAGCATTCGAGAAAATGGCATCAAACTGTTCACAGAGAAGACCAATAGAAAAATGATCATGGCACCTTCATGATGGATGAGTCGAGGTAGTAGCCAACACCGGAGGTGGACTAGCAATAATGGGATGAATATAAGCATACAAAGGTGAGGTAGATGTAATACATAAGATATCTTCAATCTGGGTAGAACTAAGTCCAACCATAATGTCCTCAGGATGTATTAGACTACAAGCCAAATGAACTAAGCAGTCAAAAGGACGTGATTCTAATTGGCCAAAGGAGAATGCATGTTGTTTAATAACCAAAGGATGTAACCCTGATGTAAAGGATAATCTTTTAGACTGTATAGGAGAAGAGCTTGAAAACTGTGAGGTATGTACTTTTAGACCCAACAAATCAAAGTGTCTCTTCCTACCAACCATAGGCTCAGAAAAACACGTCCAAGCAGCCATCGAAGAAGAAGCCGTGAGAGAAGTGCCACCTAGTTGTCCAGCTACTAAAAAGCTAAATCTAGTGGAAGCGGTTGGAGAGTACAAATCTTGAAAGAAGAGTGAATTTGTAACGACCCGAAAATCGGACCGCTACCGGCGCTAGGATCCAGGTCAGCTTAAGGCCGCCGGGACCCGTAGCAAGCCTGACATGCAACCTGTAAACCTGTACAATCCCATACATGATCAACAACATCCATAAAAATTAAAACTTTTCTTTCAAACCATCACCAAACTCAACCTGTACATGACCTGAACTTAGCCATAATCATAAACATCGACCCCTCTGTGGGATCTCATCAATGCCCAAGGGCAAAATACAACATAAGTTGAGTTGGTTTACATAATCATCATAAAAGGTCTAGGATCATGCATTTAAAAGGGATACCTTAAATATAGATCAAGCACAAGCTCTAATCCTTAATAACATTACATTACACAACTATTCATAACTTTACATTTTATCATGTCCACAATCTATCTATTACATACAAAGACTTCAAAACTCCTGCTGACTTCCTAGTCTACCCTGTACCTGCAAACCTGGGGAATTTGGGAGAGGGGTGAGCTACTAGAGTCCAGTGAGCAGAATAGTAAAACATTTAAAAATACATGCTATCATGTAATGCATCACATCACAGACAAGCCACAACAAGGGTAAATCTGTCACCAAATAGTCCCATATTAACTCTGTGCCAGGGCGTAGTCAAAGGCTCACTGGACTTCCTGTAACATATCATAACTTACACTGCCCCAGGGCCTTATTAGGCACCTGGTCTTGGTATCCCATCTCTGTGCCAGGGCGTAGTCAAAGGCTCACAGGACTTTCTTAACTCTGTGCCAGGGCGTAGTCAAAGGCTCACTGGACTTCCTGCCAGGGACTATTGGATCACCCAGCATTTACCCACATCAACAACATAATATGCAATGCAACATATTCGTGGTTTCTAATGCAATCAACCTAAAGTACATTATGGCATTCATGATGCATGCACGTGCTCAAAGTTTACATTTCATTTCATTAAAACTTGAAAGTTTATTCTACTCACCTCAGCTAGCTCCGACCAAGACTGAAGCAACCGACTCACTGCTGGGGTCCTCGGTTCCTCGGGTCCGAACCTACACAGGTGGACTCAAATGAGGGACCAAACATACATGAACATATCTCTAAACTACTCCCTAGAAACCCCCTAGAACATCATGAAACATTCATAGGAAAACATGCAAAAGAAGGCTGGACAGGGCACTTTCGGCGGCAGGTTCGGCGGCCGAAAGTCCCTCCAGAGCCGAAAGTCAGGCAGGTTCGGCGGCACCTTCGGCGGCCGAATCTCCTAGACAGAGACGAAACTCATGCATGTTCGGCGGCACTTTCGGCGGCCGAAACTCCCAGACAGAGGCGAAAGTCCTCTTCCGGGGGCAAGCTTCGGCAGCCGAATGCTGCCTCCACAGGAGGGTTCGGCGGCCGAAAGTCCCTTCGGCTGCCGAACCTGGTTTCTTTCCAAAGGGCAGAAACTTGCTCCAACATGCACAAATGCCTCAAACTCATTACCAACATGCATAAACCTATTCTACAACAATCATACACAAGCATACAAGCTCCTAGGGGCATCAACTAATTAAAACCCCAACTACAACACATCAAACATACATTTGCAAGCCATATTGTCCAAAATCACAACATTAACTCATAAACTCCAACATAGCCTAACATGCATTTCTACCCCATAAATCTTCTTAAAACTTGTTTAAAACGTAATGTAAGCTAGAGATCGACTCTTACCTCTTGAAGATCGAGAGTAGAGGCGATCTAACTTGGAGTTGGGAGAGATTTGAGTTCTTGAACCTCAAAGCTCCAAAACTTGCTTAAAACTTGGAAATCTTCAAAACAAGATGAAAACTAATGAAAAACTTGAAAGATTTGAAGGAAAGAACTCAAGATCGGTGAGGGGTGGCGAAGAACGCACCTTAGCCGACAACGGGGAGAAAAACTCGCCCGTTTTCGGCTGAGGGACCCTTTTATTGTGGCTGGCCAGGCCACGTTCGGGGGCCGAATGTGCCTCCGCATGCATGCCATGTTCGGCGGCCGAACTTGAGGTTCAACGGCCGAACCTGGACTTCCCTCACTTATGCCTTCGGGGGCCTAAGGCACACCCGAAATGCATGCATGTTCGGCGGCCGAACCTGGGTTTTCCTCCAAGGTTGTTTTCATGCAAAAACTCATTTCCTTTCAACTTAAAAACATCAAATACATTAAAACATTTTATGAAATCATGGTTTTACCCTTCTAGAGGTCTCCGACATCCGAGATTCCACCGGACGGTAGGAATTCCGATACCAGAGTCTAGTCGGGTATTACATTCTCCCCCCCTTAAGAAGATTCGTCCCCGAATGTTCCTCAACTAGCACATGTAAAGCACATAACATAACAACCACGTAAAACACGTGAAGCATATAAGAAACTAACCTTAGAAAAGATAAGGGTATTGCTGGAGCATGGACTCCCGTGTTTCCCAAGTGCATTCTTCCAAATTATGGTGGTTCCAAAGGACTTTCACCATCGGGATTTCCTTGTTTCTTAGCTTCCTGATCTGAGTGTCTAGGATTCGTACGGGCTGCTCAACATAGGTGAGATCCTCTTGGATCTCCACATCTGGCTCACTAAGAACCTTACCCGGATCCGACACGAACTTTCTTAACATGGAAACATGGAAAACCAGATGGATTCTTGCCATTGAAGCAGGTAAATCTAGCTTGTACGATACATTCCCAATCCTTTGCAGGACTTCAAAGGGTCCGATGTACCGTGGAGCCAACTTACCTTTCTTCCCGAACCGAACCACTCCTTTCATTGGAGACACCTTAAGCAATACCAGATCCCCCTCCTGAAACTCTACCTGTCTTCTGCGGATGTCTGCATAACTCTTCTGTCTGCTTGCAGCAGTCTTGATCCTTTCTCTGATTATGGGTACTACCCTGCTGGTAATCTCTACTAGCTCAGGCCTTGCCAAGGCCTTTTCTCCAACTTCTTCCCAGCAAACAGGTGATATGCACTTCCTCCCATACAAAGCTTCATATGGAGCCATCCCGATGCTAGCATGATGGCTGTTATTGTAGGCAAACTCCACCAGGGGTAGATGCTGCCTCCAAGAACCGCCAAAGTCCAGCACACACATTCTAAGCATATCCTCTATGGTCTGGATGGTCCTTTCTGATTGTCCGTCCGTCTGTGGATGGAAAGCAGTGCTAAAATCCAACCTGGTACCCATGGCGTTCTGCAGACTCCGCCAAAATCTGGAGGTGAACTGGGGCCCTCTATCGGACACTATTGAAACAGGGACCCCATGCAGCCTGACGATCTCGTCAACATACACCTGTGCCAACTTGTCCACAGAATAGCCACTCTTGACAGGGATGAAGTGAGCAGATTTGGTGAGTCTGTCCACAATCACCCATATGGAGTCCAATCTGTTGGACGTCGCCGGTAACCCGACTACGAAGTCCATAGCTATATTCTCCCATTTCCACTCTGGAATAGGTAGCGGGTTAAGCATTCCAGCCGGCTTCTGATGTTCCAGCTTCACCCTCTGACACACTTCGCAGGCTGACACGAACTGTGCCACTTCTTTCTTCATGGTTGGCCGCCAATAAACCTTCTTCAGATCTTGATACATCTTGGTGGCTCCGGGGTGAACGCTGTATCTTGCATTATGAGCCTCCCTCATAATGTCTCCTTTTAACCCTATGTCATCTGGTACACACAATCGACTCCCATAGCGGAGGATCCCCTTACTGTCAAATCTGAACTCACTGTCCTTGCCTGACTGAACAGTCCTGGCAATCTTCACTAACTCTGGATCCTCATGCTGTTTCTGAGCCACCTGCTCCAGAAACACAGGTGTCACTTTCATCTGGGCCACTAAAGCACCTGTACCAGACAACTCCAACTGTAGACCTTCCTCAATGAGCTTGTAAAACTCCTTCACCACTGGTCTCCTCTCTGCCGTGATGTGGGATAGACTGCTTAGTGACTTCCGGCTTAGGGCATCTGCCACAACATTCGCCTTACCCGGATGATACTGGATCTTGCAATCATAGTCACTCAGCAGCTCTACCCATCTCCTCTGTCACAAGTTCAAATCTCTTTGACTCAGGATGTACTGCAGGCTCTTATGATCTGTAAAGATCTAACATTTTACCCCATAGAGGTAGTGCCTCCACATCTTGAGTGCAAAGATTACTGCTGCCATCTCCAGGTCATGTGTGGGGTAATTCAACTCATGCTTCTTCAGCTGCCTAGAAGCATAAGCAATCACCCTCTCATTCTGCATTAGTACACAACCCAGTCCCACACGGGACGCATCACAAAAGACTGTAAAGTCCTCATCACTAGATGGCAGAGCTAACACTGGTGCTGAAGTCAACCTCTTCTTAAGCTCTTCAAAACTCTCTTCGCACTGGTCGGTCCACACAAACTTCTGATTCTTCCTGGTTGGTGTGGTCAGAGGAGCTGCTATCTTTGAGAAGTCCTGAACGAACCTCCTGTAGTAACCTGCTAAACCCAAGAAACTCCGGATCTCCGTCACTGAAGTGGGTCTAGGCCAGTTAGCCACAGCTTCTACCTTCTTGGGGTCCACCTCAATACCATTCTTTGACACTACATGCCCCAAGAATGAAATGCTCCTCAGCTAGAACTCACACTTGGAGAACTTGGCATACAAGCCATGTTCCCTCAAGGTCTGTAGAACCAACCTCAGATGATGGGCATGCTCCTCTGCATTCCTGGAATACACTAAGATATCGTATATGAAGACAATAACAAAGTGATCCAGGTATTGGCTAAATACTCTGTTCATAAGATCCATGAATGTTGCAGGGGCGTTGGTTAACCCGAACGGCATTACAAGGAACTTAAAATGCCCATATCTGGTCCTGAAAGCTATCTTTGGCACATCTTCCTCTCTGATCCTCAGCTGATGGTACCCCGATCTCAGATCTATTTTGGAGAAACAACCCGCTCCTGCTAGCTGGTCGAATAGATCGTCGATCCTTGGCAATGGGTACTTGTTCTTGGTAGTGACTTTGTTCAACTGCCTGTAGTCAATACAAAGTCTAAGGGATCCATCCTTCTTTCTGACAAACAAGACTGGAGCACCACAAGGTGAGGTACTCGGTCGGATGAAGCCCTTGTCTACCAGCTCTTGCAACTGTTCCTTCAATTCCTTCAACTCCGCTGGAGCCATCATGTAGGGAGGGATAGAGATCGGTCGGGTTCCAGGCATCAATTCTATCTCGAACTCTATCTCCCTAGCAGGTGGTAAACCTGGCAGTTCTTCTGGGAACACATCCAAAAACTCTCTGACCACCAGCACCGAGGCGGGCTCTCTAACCTGACTGCTAAGCTCTCTCACATGAGCCAAATACCCCTGACATCCCTTCCTAAGCAACCTACGAGCCTGAAGAGCTGATATCAGACCTC
>NC_035168.2:16738943-16805449 GCF_001659605.2 Manihot esculenta
CAGAGCCGAAAGTCAGGCAGGTTCGGCGGCACCTTCGGCGGCCGAATCTCCCAGACAGAGACGAAACTCATGCATGTTCGGCGGCACTTTCGGCGGCCGAAACTCCCAGACAGAGGCGAAAGTCCTCTTTCGGGGGCAAGCTTCGGCAGCCGAATGCTGCCTCCACAGGAGGGTTCGGCGGCCGAAAGTCCCTTCGGCTGCCGAACTTGGTTTCTTGCCAAAGGGCAGAAACTTGCTCCAACATGCACAAATGCCTCAAACTCATTACCAACATGCATAAACCTATTCTACAACAATCATACACAAGCATACAAGCTCCTAGGGGCATCAACTAATTAAAACCCCAACTACAACACATCAAACATACATTTGCAAGCCACATTGTCCAAAATCACAACATTAACTCATAAACTCCAACATAGCCTAACATGCATTTCTACCCCATAAATCTTCTTAAAACTTGTTTAAAACGTAATGTAAGCTAGAGATCGACTCTTACCTCTTGAAGATCGAGAGTAGAGGTGATCTAACTTGGAGTTGGGAGAGATTTGAGTTCTTGAACCTCAAAGCTCCAAAACTTGATCAAAACTTGGAAATCTTCAAAACAAGATGAGAACTAATGAAAAACTTGAAAGATTTGAAGGAAATAACTCAAGATCGGTGAGGGGTGGCGAAGAACGCACCTTGGCCGACAACGGGGAGAAAAACTCGCCCGTTTTCGGCTGAGGGACCCTTTTATAGTGGCTGGCCAGGCCACGTTCGGGGGCCGAATGTGCCTCCGCATGCATGCCATGTTCGGCGGCCGAACTTGAGGTTCGGCGGCCGAACTTGGACTTCCCTCACTTATGCCTTCGGGGGCCTAAGGCACACCCGAAATGCATGCATGTTCGGCGGCCGAACTTGAGGTTTGGCGGCCGAACCTGGGTTTTCCTCCAAGGTTGTTTTCATGCAAAAACTCATTTCCTTTCAACTTAAAAACATCAAATACATTAAAACATTTTATGAAATCATGGTTTTACCCTTCTAGAGGTCTCCGACATCCGAGATTCCATCGGACGGTAGGAATTCCGATACCGGAGTCTAGCCGGGTATTACAGAATTTTTCCTATATACCTCCAAAAACAATAAGGAACACAATAAAGCAGCAGGTGTGAAGTCACTACAAGCATGTGAATTACCATGCAAAATGGTCCCTTCGGTATCTAGCAAACCTAATGTGTCCATAGTAGCAAGCAAATGGGAAACTAACAGAGCAGGAAGTAGCACCGAAGGGCTAGAGCTACTCATGTGTGATGTTGTCCCCTCCAAAGCATGCAACGGAGTAGAAGAAAACCACTCACCACTGCAACTGTACAATCACCAGAAGAGAGACCTGTGGAGCAAGCTTAAGAGAACATCTATAAACTATGGACCTGCTTGTCCCCTCTAACTAAGGAATAGACTTATCCAGCAACCACATACCATATTTAAAATCAATTAAACCTCCAAGATGGTCTTCCTCATGAAATCCAAAACAAGCTTTAAAAACATGTTCAAGAATACCACAATGAAAACAAAAAAGGTAAATTTTCATATCTGATAGACAACCAAACCTTCCTAGATTCACATTTAAAGTAAAAGCCAGTGACCAAAGGTTGAGAAAGTTGATGAGAAACATGAATATGATAATATAATTGCCCATCATCAGAATCAGGATCTTGTGCAACAACCACTAAACTGACGAAGAGTTGAGCTATACGAGTAGCATTCGCATGAGTCCAATCTCATGGAGGCAAACCATAGAGTCATACAATAAATCCATAGTGGAAAACTCAATCTCCTGTATAGCCCTATTAGTAGGCCAACGACACAAACCATAAGATTATTATTGATAGCCTAAGGACCCTACTCAATAGCAAAGGATTCTAAAAGATAACAATAAACACCCTAGGAGAGTCACAACAAACCTAAAACTCATGATCGAATGGCCAAACCTTCACCATCACATTTTTAATAAGCTAGGGACTATATTTACGCATACCCAGAATTTTCAAGGGAAGCTTCTTGGCTGTAATAGAAGGCTCAACATAGCTGGAGAGATCTAACTCCAACACATGATCACCACATGAGAGAGAGTATGCCATACTAATAAGAGCATCCAAAGCTTGATTAGAAGACTCCATCATGAAAAACACAACAGCTGATAAAGGAAACAAACGAACCACAAGAGCAAAGCAAAGAATCGACTTAGACACCCATGCAAACCCTAAAAAAAGAAAGCCCTAAAATGAAAAGGAATTAAAACAAAGCTTTATACTACGTGCAACTGGCAAGCAAGGAGTTACCCTCCTTTATCTCTCCTATTACATTCTTCATTTTTATCTTTTATATATATGTGTGTGATAGAGCATATTTTAGTCCATTTTATCATGATATTCTTGATGTTTATTTACACCATTTCTGTCTAATTTTATGGTTTTAATCATGTTTTGCAGATATTAAGTGTATAGAGACAATCTGGTGAAAATACTCTTAAAACTGCCAAAAAGTGCCAAATATGAAAAGTGCCAAAAAAGGAAAGTTTTCAAATAAGGAAAGTTTTCAGAAAAGGAAAATTTTCAAATAAGGAAAGAGCATAAGCAAAAGCAAATAAGGAAAGCTCTGTAATACCCGGCTAGACTTCGGTATCGGAATTCCTACCGTCCGGTGGAATCTCGGATGTCGGAGACCTCTAGAAGGGTAAAACCATGTTTTTATAAAATGTTTATGTGAATTTTATGTTTTAAGCTAAAAGGAAAATGAGTTTTGAATGAAAATAATTTTGGAGGAAGACCCAGGTTCGGCCGCCGAACCTCATGTTCGGTCGCCGAACATGGCATGTATGCGGAGGCACGTTCGGCTCCCGAATGTGGCTTGGCCAGCCACCTATAAAGGGGTCCCTTAGCCAAAAACGGGCGAGCTTTTTCTCCCCATTTCGGCCAAGGTGAGCTCTCCTCCGTCCCTCACCGATCTTGAGTTTCTTCCTTCAAATCTTTCACGATTTTCACAAGTTTTCACTTTGTTTTGAAGATTTTCGAGTTTAAAGCAAGTTTTGGAGCTTTGAGGTTCAAGGAGCTCAATCTCTCCCATCTTCGAGCTAGGGTCATTTTCCTCTCGATCTTCAAGAGGTAAGGGCCGATCTTGAGCTCACTATATGTTTTAAACAAGTTTTAAGTTGATCTATGGGGTAGAAATGTATGTTTATGTTAGTTGAGCATTGTTAGGTTTTATGTGTTTTATGGACAATGTATGTTGGATGTGTTGTAGATGGGGTTTAGGATAGTTTGGAGCCCCTAGGAGCTAATGTATGTTTCTATTCATGTTTTGGTTGAGTTGTATGCATGTTTGAATGGAATGGGAGGCTTTTGTGCATGAAGAACCGAGTTTCTACCCTTTTGGCAGAAACCAAGTTCGGCAGCCGAAGGACTTTCGGCCGCCGAACCTGCCTGGGAGGCAAGCCTTTCGGTTGCCGAAGCCTGCCCCCGAAAGGAGACTTTCGTCTCTGTCTGGGAGTTTCGGCCGCCGAAAGTGCCGCCGAACATGCATGAGTTTCGTCTCTGTTTGGGAGTTTCGGCCACCGAAGGTGCCGCCGAACCTGCCTGACTTTCGGCTCTAGAGGGACTTTCGGCCGCCGAAAGTGCCGCCGAAAGTGCCCTGTTCAGCCTTCCTTTGCATGTTTTGCATGATTGTTTTGAGGTGTTTTAGGGGGTTTTTGGGGGATGTTTTTAGAGTTATGTTCTAGTTGTTTGGTCCCTCATTTGAGTCCACCTGTGTAGATTCGGACCCGAGGAACTGAGGACCCCAGCAGTGAGTCAGCTGCTTCAGTCATTGTCAGAGCTAGCTGAGGTGAGTAGAATAAACCTTTATGTTTTAAAGCAGATAAATTATAAAGTTTGAGCATGTTCATGCATCACGAATGCCATGTGATATTCTAGGTTGTTTGCATTAGAATTCACGAATATGTTGCATTGCATAATTTGATGATGATGTGGATGGTTATTGGATGATCCTTAGTCCTCGATATGATGCGATGTGATATGATACGGTATGGTACGGAAGTCCAGGTTGTACCCATTCTACGTTCCTGGCACATTGGAATGTTATATTATGTTATGTTAAGAGAAAGACCGGTTGACCCATTCTACGTCCCGACACTTTGGAATGTAGAGGACTCTTGGTGACAATACCATCCGTGATGTGATTTGTCTGTGATGTGTTGCATTCCATTATAGCATATGATTTAAATCTTTTTATTATTCTGCTCACTGGGCTCTAGTAGCTCACCCCTTTTCCCTAATCCCCCAGGGTTGCAGGTACAGGCTAGACAGAGAAGTCAAGGTGATTGAAGTCATGAGTTTGTAATAGTTAGAATGTGGACATGATAAATTGTATAATGTTGTAAGTTATGAATAGTTATGTTATGTAAAAATGATATTGAGGATTAGAGGTTGTGCTTCACCCTATGTGTATGGTAATCCCTTTGTAAACATGATCTATGTTTAAAAATGTTTATATTTCACCAAGCTTGTGTATGATGAGATGCCCCATTGGAGCGTTTGTTGAGAGCTCCAGTGTGGGGTTTATGTTTATGTTTATGTATATGTTTATGAGCATGCACAGGTTGAGCTTGGTAAAAGAAAAGTTCAAATTTTTTTATGAATGTTGTTGATCATGTATGGGATTAATCAGGTTTACAAGATGCATATCAGGCTTGCTACGGGTCCCGGCGGCCTTATGCCGATCTGGATCTTAGCGCCGGTAGCGGTCCGATTTTCGGATCGTTACAAGCTCAGTCAGAAGATTATTTGAAATTCAAATTGCAGATCTTTCTTATCTCGTTTAAAGATGTGCAGACACCTCAGCAGTCAGATCTTCCTATTTAGGCAGCAAGATTTCAAGAAGACACACTTGCCTCTCTTGCATTCAGCATTCAAGATTTGAAATTCAAACGAAGGCTCCACCTAAAAAGGAAAGATTGGACAGCATATCTTTCCCTTTGCACAACCCATCCGCGCGCCACCTTCCTTCTAAAGAGCCATCCGCGCGCCTCCTTCCTTCTGAAGACCTTGCAACGCGATTCTTTCCTTTTCATACACAACTTGGGCAGCAAGCAGCCTCTTGGGCAGCAAGTAAGGACCTAGGGCAACACTCTCAACTATAAAAAGACACATAAGGAGCCTCCCCATGCTTTTTCTACTCTCTCTTGGACACACCTACAGGATTGCAAGTGGCACCATCTCTTCTTCTTCCTTTATTTATTTTCTTGTTTTGTTTCAGCCATGAGTGGTTGAAACCTTTTATTCTAGTTGAAAATTAGGTAATACTTTGGTTGTTTCATGGATTGGGAGACTTGATCATATATTGTTCATCTTTTGGTTATTCAATATTTGTGCAATTTCATGCTTGATTCCATTATTGCTTTGTTATTTTGATCAATGTGGCCAGTTGATTCTTGATTGCAAGGTAATATATTGTTAGTTTGGATAATTTTAAGTCCGTAATTGCTTGGATTGTTCAAACATAAGAACACTTGGTGTAAAAACTAAGGAAATTGTATGATCTGGCAACATCTCATGCATTTGGGTAGCTAGGATTATCTCTCTCTATCTCTTAATGCAATTGACAGTTGTTTTGATGCCCAAGGCCCAAGGACGTTCCTTGGCAACTTGTTGATTAGTAATTAATTAGAGGACGTTCCCTAATTGGTTTATGATTAAGGAGAGACATGGTGGTGAGAAGCATCTTCCATCTCCATAACTAATCTATTGAATCAATCAAAAGAACACAAGTTTCAATGATCAATCCTAACAACTGAAGTGAATCTGATTCTTCAACTAGAGCTTTCTCATTATTGATTTCTTTTATTTTAATTATTTGACTTCTTTTATTGCTTTCAGCTTTAGATTAATTGCATCAATCTCAAATGTAACAGCCCGGAAACCGGTACCCCTCTGTACTAGCCCGAACCGCCACTGGCACTAGGATCTAGATCGGCTTAAGGCTGCCGGGACCCATAGCAAGCCGACTATACACTCTGTGTACCTGATAAATCCCATACATGATCAAATATACTCAACAATCCTGTAAAACTATCAGGCTTAACTACTGCTACACAGATATGCAAATCCGACATAGCCCTCAGGGCCTATACCAGTAACTACTGACTGCTGTGGGTCAAGGGATTGAAACCCTTTCTGCCCTCACGGTTATGTTCTTGGGTCAAGGGATTTGATGCCCTTTCTCCCCAAAACACAACCCACTGGCGTCTCATCAAAGCTATACATTAAGCCTGGTTTCACACATTTCTCATCAAGAAACGCAAAACAGGATCCATGCACAAAGGGATTAATCATACACGACACTAGGGCGAAGACACTAGGTGTAATACCCGGCTAGACTCCGGTATCGGGATTCCTACCGTCCGGTGGAACCTCGGATGTCGAAAACCTCTAGAAGGGTAAAACTATGATTTTATGAAATGTTTTCATGTATTTCATGTTTTTAAGTAAGAAATTAAATGAGTTTTTGCATGAAAAGTCCTTGGAGGAAAACCCAGGTTCGGCCGCCGAAAGTCAAGTTCGGCCGCCGAACATGCATGCGTTTTTGGAGGCACGTTAGGCCCCCGAAAGCGTGAGTGAGGGAAGTCAAGGTTCGGCCGCCGAACCTCATGTTCGGCCGCCGAACATTTGCATGGATGCGGAGGCACATTCGGCCCCCGAACGTGGTCTGGCCAGCCACTATAAAAGGGTCCCTTAGCCGAAAATGGGCGAGCTTTTTCTCCCTATTTCGGCCAAGGTGAGCATTCCGCCATCCTTCCCCAATCTTGAGTTTTTCCTTCCTTTTTCCATGATCTTTACAAGTTTATAACTTTGGTTTTGAAGATCTTTGAGCTTAGAACGAGTTTTGGAGCTTGGAGACCAAAAGTTGGAACTTCTCCCATCTCCAAGTTTAGATCTCCTCAACCCTCGATCTTCAAGAGGTAAGAGCCGATCTTAAGCTCAATGTATGATTTAAACAAGTTTTATGAAGTTTTAAAGGGTAGAATACATGTTAGGGTATATGTTAAACCTATGGGTTTTTGATGACTTTTTGAACAATGTAGCTTGATTGTGTGTGATTGAAGTGTTGTAGATGGGGTATATGCATGTTTGAGGCCCCTAGGAACTTGTATGCATGCTTTGGTTGAACAATATGCATGTTTAGAAGGTTTGGAGGCGAAAGGTGCTAAGGGAGCCAAGTTTCTGCCCTTTGGCAGAAACCAGGTTCGGCAGCCGAAGGTACTTTCGGCCGCCGAACATGGCTGGGGAGGCAGGCCTTTCGGCTGCCGAAGTTGCCCCCGAAAAGAGACTTTCGTCTCTGTCTGGCACTTTCGGCCGCCGAAGGTGCCGCCGAACCTACCTGAGTTTCGTCTCTGTCCAGGACTTTCGGCCGCCGAAGGTGCCGCCGAAAGTGCCCTGTTCAGCCATTTCTTGCATGTTTCATGTGATGTTTTCAGGATGTTTTAGGGGGTTTTTGGGGAGTATTTTTAGAGTCATGCTCATGTATGTTTGGTGCCTCATTTGAGTCCACCTGTGTAGGTTCGGACCCGAGGAACCGAGACCCCCGGTTGTGAGATAGTCGTTCAGAGTTCGTTGTTAAAGCTTCAGTTACCAAGTGAGTGGAACAACCCCTTAAGCTTTAAAGTAAATGAATAAATGAATGAATCATAAAGCATTACCCATGCATCATTATGCCATGCAATATTAGGTTGTTTGCATTAGAAATTCACGAATATGTTGCATTGCATACTTTGTTGTTGATGTGGATGAATGTTGAATGATCCATTAGCCCTTATATGTCATGATAGCCTATGGAAGTCCGGGTGTGCCTGCTACGGCTCTACGCCCCTGGCACTATGACTGATTATGGAAGTCCGGGTGTGCCTGCTACGGCTCTACGCCCTCGGCATGTATAAGTAAGAAAGATTGGGGCTAAATGGTGACAAGTTCATCCTTGTTGTGAAATGTTTGTGTTATGGCGCATACATGAAAGCATGAATAAGAAAAAGTTATATGATAATAAAATGAATAATAATATACCTAAAAATGGAGGAATTAAAATAAATGTTTTTAGTTTCTGCTCACTGGGCTCTAGTAGCTCACCCCACTCCCTTTATCCCCAGAGTTGCAGGTACAGGATAGATCAAGAAGTCGGCTAGAGTGAAGTCAAGTCATGTATGTTGTAATAGATAGTAGTGGACATGAACAAGATGTAATGAGTATTTATGACTATGTAATGTAATGAATGATTTGATGATGTATTGAGGATTATAGTAGTGCTTGACCTAGAGATGTGTGAATCCCCATTATGTACAGAGTGTTTAATGAATAATGATGTTAATGACCATGATTATCCAAGTTGATATGTATGATGATGATACCCCATTGGAGTATTGATGAGGACTCCAGTGTGGGGTTTATGTATGATTTTGTACATGCACAGGTTTTGCTTGGATAAGAGAAAGGAAAAATTTTTACAGATCATGTATATGTTGTTATGTATGGGATTCCACAGGTTTACAGGAAGTATGTAGGCTTGCTACGGGTCCCGGCGGCCTTAAGCCGATCTGGATCCTAGCGCCGGTAACGGGTCGGATTTCCGGGTCGTTACAGAGTGGTATCAGAGCCCTAGGTTCATATGATCGGACCTAGAGTGTCGGGCTCATAGATGTTCTAGAAGGTCAAGCACACTAGGAAAATCATGTCCACTAGGATAGGATGTAGAGTCCTGTCTATATGATGATATGATATGCCATGATGATATGCATGTGCATAAATGCTATGATGTGATGCTATGTATGTGATGAGGGTTCATGTGTTTCCACATGAACCATATGATGCTAATGATTGCTTGTGCTATGTGCTGTTTTTCAGAAGATAGAATGAGAGGAACTCGTCGATCTGCACGATTGATTGGAGTGCCACCTCAGGACGAGGGCGCTGATGCCCGTCCTTCAGCTTTGCCTAGGGCAATGTCCAGTAGGTCCAACAGAGACAGAGTAGCTAGAGACCCTAGAAGGTCTTTGGATCTGGGTAGAAGCAGATCAGTAAGGGGAACAGTGCAGGGAGGAATGTCTGAGGATATGGAAGTAGATCAGAGGAGGGATGGCAGTCTCGGTGTGAGCATGCCGGAAGAGGGCATGGGAGAATCAGAAGGAGGCACTCAGGCCTCGAGTTATGTCCAGCCACATCACTACCCACCCTATTCACACCATCCAGGGTATTCGATGATAGGTACATCGGATTACCCCAGTTTTAGCCCTTATCCTCCACATATGCCATACCCACCTTACTACCCACCGTACTCTCAGTACCCCATGTACCCACCTCCACCTCCCTATACCAGTACAGCAAACCCTACCCCAGGGGATGTTGTACCTCCACCACCACCAGTATCTACTGTCCCGGAAACACAAGTACCCAAACCTACCTCATCTGGAGGGAGCAAGGTCAAGATGACCGATTATATGAAGCTGGGTGCTCCCCAGTTTGAAACCGGTGATGATCCGTTCGTGTACTTGGAGCGGGTCAAGGCAATTACAGATGAGATAGGGGCTGACGACAGTAGAGCCATTCAGATGGCCGGGTTCACGCTTAAGTGCAAGAAGGCACGGGAGTGGTTCAAGAATTATGTGAACCCGAGAGTGGACAGCATGAATTGGGAAGAGTTTTCAAACGAGTTTGCAGGATGGGCTTTCCCTGATAGTTCAAGGGAATTGAAGATGATAGAATTCGAGCAGTTGAGGCAAACTGATGACATGAGTGTAGACGAGTACACAGACATGTTCCTGGAGTTGTTGCCATATGCTGGGCTGAATTTGGACACAGATCAAAAGAAGTCAAGGAGATATATTATGAGGCTGCACTCCAGGTATTCCTCTTTGGTACAGTCAGCAGAGAGAGAGAGTTTCCATGCCATAGTGGATATGGCTAGGAGAATGGAGGCTAGTGCTATCGTTGAGGGGAAGGTAAAACAGTCAGTGGCACAGTCTTCTGGTTCCAAGACCCCAGGTGGGGAAAGGGTAGACTCTTCTTCTCTGAGTACAGCAGTTGCAGGCAGTAAGAAGTGGGACAGAGGCCACAGAAAATCTAAGAAGAATAAGTTCTGGAACAAGATCAAGTCAGGTCTGGGTTTAGGCAGTGGCTCAAGCTCTGGCGCAGAGGTTACAGCATGTATGAAATGTGGGAGACCACACAAGGGAGTATGTCTGGCAGGGACAAACACATGTTTTAGATGCGGACAGGCGGGTCATTTGGCTCGAGACTGTCCTAGAGGAGCCTTTACAGCACCGTCTCAGCAAACAACCTCCGGCAGTGTGGTGCAGCCAGTAGCTCCAGCCGCAACACAGGCCAGTGGCAGAGGCAGAGGGAGAGGGTCAGCCTCTTCATCAGCAGGATACAGAGGTGAAGGTCCATCAGCTCCGGCACGGATCTTCACTATGACTCAGCAGGAGGCCAACACATCCAACACCGTGGTGGCAGGTAATCTCATCATTGGTTGTTCTGATGTGTATGCCTTAATGGACCCGGGTGCATCTCATTCTTTTATTGCTCCGAGAGTCGTGGAGAGGGTAGGATTGATGGTCTCTGGGTTAGAGTGTCCCCTATGGGTCAGTGGACCCAAGTGTGACCCGTCAGTGGCAGAGGCAGTCTGCCAATGTAGTCCAGTTTTCATAGAGGGAAGATGCCTTTCCGCCGACCTCGTGGTTCTAGATTTGACAGATTTTGACGTCATTCTAGGGATGGATTGGTTATCGACCCATGGTGCTACCTTGGACTGTAGAGACAAGGTAGTCAGATTCAGAGATCAGGATGGGTCAGAGGTCGTCTTCAGAGGAGACAAGAGGGGTACACCTAGAGGTCTGATCTCCGCTCTTCAGGCTCGTAGGTTGCTTAGGAGGGGATGTCAGGGGTTTCTAGCTCATGTGAGGGAGTTAGATAGTCATGTCAGAGAGCCCGCCTCAGTGCCTGTGGTGAGTGAGTTCTTAGATGTTTTCCCAGACGAGCTGCCAGGGTTACCACCTGCTAGGGAGATAGAGTTCGAGATTGAGTTAATGCCTGGTACCAGACCGATCTCTATCCCTCCCTACAGGATGGCACCAGCTGAATTGAAAGAACTGAAGGAACAGTTGCAAGAACTAGTAGATAAGGGTTTCATCCGACCGAGTACTTCACCTTGGGGTGCTCCGGTTTTGTTTGTGAGGAAGAAGGATGGATCCCTCAGACTTTGTATCGACTACAGACAGTTGAACAAGGTCACTACCAAGAACAAGTACCCTTTGCCGAGGATCGACGATCTATTCGACCAGCTAGCAGGAGCAGGTTGTTTCTCCAAAATAGATCTGAGATCAGGGTACCATCAGTTGAGGATAAGGAATGAAGATGTACCGAAGACGGCTTTCAGGACCAGGTATGGGCACTATGAGTTCCTTGTGATGCCGTTTGGGTTGACCAACGCCCCTGCAGCATTCATGGACCTCATGAACAGAGTATTGAGTCAGTATCTGGATCACTTCGTTATTGTCTTCATAGATGATATCCTAGTGTATTCCAGGAATGCAGAGGAGCATGCCCATCACCTGAGGACAGTTTTGCAGACCTTGAGAGAGCATGGCTTGTATGCCAAGTTCTCCAAGTGTGAGTTTTGGCTTAGGAGCATTTCATTCTTGGGGCACATTGTGTCAGAACAGGGTATTGAAGTAGACCCCAAGAAGGTAGAGGCTGTAGCTAACTGGCCTAGACCCACCACAGTGACCGAGATCAAAAGTTTTCTGGGTTTAGCAGGTTACTACAGGAGGTTCGTTCAGGACTTCTCAAAGATTGCTGCTCCTATGACCAAATTGACAAAGAAGAATCAGAAGTTCATATGGACCGATCAGTGTGAAGAAAGCTTTGAGGAGCTTAAGAGGAGGTTGACTTCAGCACCGGTGTTAGCTCTGCCAAAAAGTGATGATGACTTCTCAGTATATTGTGATGCGTCCCGTGTGGGACTGGGTTGTGTGCTAATGCAAAATGAGAGGGTGATCGCTTATGCTTCTAGGCAGCTGAAGAAGCATGAGCTGAATTACCCCACACATGACCTAGAGATGGCAGCAGTGATCTTTGCACTCAAGATGTGGAGGCATTACCTTTATGGGGTAAAGTGTGAGATCTTCACAGATCATAAGAGCCTGCAATACATCCTGAGTCAGAGAGAACTGAACATGAGGCAGAGGAGATGGGTAGAGCTGTTGAGTGACTATGATTGCAAGATTCAATACCATCCGGGTAAGGCGAATGTTGTGGCAGACGCCCTAAGCCGGAAATCACTCGGCAGTCTATCCCACATTTCAGCAGAGAGGAGGCCGGTGGTGAAGGAGTTCTACAGACTTATGAGTGAGGGATTACAGTTGGAGTTGTCTGGCACAGGTGCCTTAGTGGCTCAGATGAGAGTGACACCCGTGTTTCTGGAGCAGGTAGCTCAGAAACAGCATGAGGACCCAGAGTTGGTCAGGATAGCCAGAACGGTTCAGTCAGGCCAGAGTAATGAGTTCAAGTTTGATGATAAGGGGATCCTCCGCTACGGGAACAGATTATGTGTGCCAGATGACATTGGTCTGAAGGGAGATATTATGGGGGAAGCCCATAATACCAGGTATAGTGTTCACCCAGGAGCCACCAAGATGTATCAGGATCTGAAGAGAGTGTATTGGTGGCCAGCTATGAAGAAAGACGTGGCACTGTTCGTGTCAGCCTGCGACGTGTGTCAGAGGGTGAAACTAGAGCATCAGAAGCCGGCTGGAATGTTGAATCCACTACCGATTCCAGAGTGGAAATGGGAGAATATAGCTATGGACTTCGTAGTGGGGTTACCGGCGACGTCCAACAGATTGGACTCCATATGGGTGATTGTGGACAGACTCACCAAATCTGCTCACTTCATCCCTGTTAGGAGTGGTTACTCTGTGGACAAGTTGGCGCAGGTGTACGTAGATGAGATTGTCAGACTGCATGGGGTCCCGGTATCTATAGTGTCGGATAGAGGGCCCCAGTTCACCTCCAGGTTTTGGCGGAGTCTGCAGAACGCTATGGGTACCAGATTAGACTTCAGTACTGCCTTCCACCCACAGACAGACGGACAGTCAGAGAGGACCATCCAGACAATAGAAGATATGCTCAGAATGTGTGTGCTAGATTTTGGCGGTTCTTGGAGGCAGCATCTACCTTTGGTGGAATTTGCCTACAATAACAGCTATCATGCTAGCATAGGGATGGCTCCATATGAAGCTTTATATGGAAGGAAGTGCAGATCACCTATCTGCTGGGAAGAAGTAGGAGAGAGGACTCTTGCGGGTCCGGAGTTAGTAGAGCTTACCAGCAGGGTGGTACCCATAATCAGAGAGAGGATCAAGACTGCTGCTAGTCGGCAGAAGAGTTATGCAGATATCTGCAGAAGACAGCTAGAGTTTCAGGAGGGAGATTTGGTTTTGCTCAAGGTGTCTCCTATGAAAGGAGTGGTTCGGTTCGGGAAGAAGGGTAAGTTAGCTCCACGGTACATCGGTCCTTTCGAGGTGCTTCAGAGGGTCGGTAATGTGTCGTACAAGCTAGACTTGCCTGCTTCGATGGAGAGAATCCATCCGGTTTTCCATGTTTCTCTGTTACGGAAGTACGTGTCAGATCCGAGCAAGGTTCTTAGTGAGCCTGATGTGGAGATCCATGAGGATCTCACCTATGTAGAACAGCCAGTGCGGATCCTAGACACTCAGATCAGAAAGCTGAGGAACAAGGAAATCCCGATGGTGAAGGTCCTTTGGAACCACCACAACTTAGAGGAATGCACCTGGGAGACACGGGAGTCCATGCTCCAGCAATACCCCCATCTGTTTTGAGGTGAGTGTTAGTTGTTCTATATGTTGCATGTATGAGATATTGTATGCCATGTTGTATGCTATGATTGATGCCATGCTTTGTATGTTAGTTGAGGAACATTCGGGGACGAATGTTCTTAAGGGGGGGAGAATGTAATACCCGGCTAGACTCCGGTATCGGGATTCCTACCGTCCGGTGGAACCTCGGATGTCGAAAACCTCTAGAAGGGTAAAACTATGATTTTATGAAATGTTTTCATGTATTTCATGTTTTTAAGTAAGAAATTAAATGAGTTTTTGCATGAAAAGTCCTTGGAGGAAAACCCAGGTTCGGCCTCCGAAAGTCAAGTTCGGCCGCCGAACATGCATGCGTTTTTGGAGGCACGTTAGGCCCCCGAAAGCGTGAGTGAGGGAAGTCAAGGTTCGGCCGCCGAACCTCATGTTCGGCCGCCGAACATTTGCATGGATGCGGAGGCACATTCGGCCCCCGAACGTGGTCTGGCCAGCCACTATAAAAGGGTCCCTTAGCCGAAAATGGGCGAGCTTTTTCTCCCTATTTCGGCCAAGGTGAGCATTCCGCCATCCTTCCCCAATCTTGAGTTTTTCCTTCCTTTTTCCATGATCTTTACAAGTTTATAACTTTGGTTTTGAAGATCTTTGAGCTTAGAACGAGTTTTGGAGCTTGGAGACCAAAAGTTGGAACTTCTCCCATCTCCAAGTTTAGATCTCCTCAACCCTCGATCTTCAAGAGGTAAGAGCCGATCTTAAGCTCAATGTATGATTTAAACAAGTTTTATGAAGTTTTAAAGGGTAGAATACATGTTAGGGTATATGTTAAACCTATGGGTTTTTGATGACTTTTTGAACAATGTAGCTTGATTGTGTGTGATTGAAGTGTTGTAGATGGGGTATATGCATGTTTGAGGCCCCTAGGAACTTGTATGCATGCTTTGGTTGAACAATATGCATGTTTAGAAGGTTTGGAGGCGAAAGGTGCTAAGGGAGCCAAGTTTCTGCCCTTTGGCAGAAACCAGGTTCGGCAGCCGAAGGTACTTTCGGCCGCCGAACATGGCTGGGGAGGCAGGCCTTTCGGCTGCCGAAGTTGCCCCCGAAAAGAGACTTTCGTCTCTGTCTGGCACTTTCGGCCGCCGAAGGTGCCGCCGAACCTACCTGAGTTTCGTCTCTGTCCAGGACTTTCGGCCGCCGAAGGTGCCGCCGAAAGTGCCCTGTTCAGCCATTTCTTGCATGTTTCATGTGATGTTTTCAGGATGTTTTAGGGGGTTTTTGGGGAGTATTTTTAGAGTCATGCTCATGTATGTTTGGTGCCTCATTTGAGTCCACCTGTGTAGGTTCGGACCCGAGGAACCGAGACCCCCGGTTGTGAGATAGTCGTTCAGAGTTCGTTGTTAAAGCTTCAGTTACCAAGTGAGTGGAACAACCCCTTAAGCTTTAAAGTAAATGAATAAATGAATGAATCATAAAGCATTACCCATGCATCATTATGCCATGCAATATTAGGTTGTTTGCATTAGAAATTCACGAATATGTTGCATTGCATACTTTGTTGTTGATGTGGATGAATGTTGAATGATCCATTAGCCCTTATATGTCATGATAGCCTATGGAAGTCCGGGTGTGCCTGCTACGGCTCTACGCCCCTGGCACTATGACTGATTATGGAAGTCCGGGTGTGCCTGCTACGGCTCTACGCCCCCGGCATGTATAAGTAAGAAAGATTGGGGCTAAATGGTGACAAGTTCATCCTTGTTGTGAAATGTTTGTGTTATGGCGCATACATGAAAGCATGAATAAGAAAAAGTTATATGATAATAAAATGAATAATAATATACCTAAAAATGGAGGAATTAAAATAAATGTTTTTAGTTTCTGCTCACTGGGCTCTAGTAGCTCACCCCAGAGTTGCAGGTACAGGATAGATCAAGAAGTCGGCTAGAGTGAAGTCAAGTCATGTATGTTGTAATAGATAGTAGTGGACATGAACAAGATGTAATGAGTATTTATGACTATGTAATGTAATGAATGATTTGATGATGTATTGAGGATTATAGTAGTGCTTGACCTAGAGATGTGTGAATCCCCATTATGTACAGAGTGTTTAATGAATAATGATGTTAATGACCATGATTATCCAAGTTGATATGTATGATGATGATACCCCATTGGAGTATTGATGAGGACTCCAGTGTGGGGTTTATGTATGATTTTGTACATGCACAGGTTTTGCTTGGATAAGAGAAAGGAAAAATTTTTACAGATCATGTATATGTTGTTATGTATGGGATTCCACAGGTTTACAGGAAGTATGTAGGCTTGCTACGGGTCCCGGCGGCCTTAAGCCGATCTGGATCCTAGCGCCGGTAACGGGTCGGATTTTCGGGTCGTTACACTAGGGTAAAGCACAACTCTATCCATTATATGACAGTACAGCTCTATACATTACATTACAAACTAATACAGTAATTTACATCATGTCCACTACTCTATTACATACATACATCCAGCCATTACTTTACTCTTTACTCTTGCCGATTCTGACTTCCCATAGCTACCTCGGAACCTGCAAAATTGGGGTTAAGGGAGTGGGATGAGCTACTACAACCCAGTGAGTAGGAATAATAAAACAGTTCATTAATTACATGCTTTCATGAAATGCATCACATCACAATCATATCATCTCAAGGATGAACTTGTCACCAATAGCCCTCTACATATAGTAATATGTCCAACTGTGCCAGGGGCGATTAGGCCTCACCTGGACTTCTCTTAATTAACTCATAACATACATGTCCAATTGTGCCCGGGGCGATTAGGCCTCACCAGGACTTCTCTTAATGACATATAGTACCAGGAGCGACCTAGTCTTACTATCTCATGCCATATCTCATCTCATCTCATAGTATCTCATCTCATATCAAGGGCTAAGGATCATCCAACATTCATCCACATGAACAACATCTTATGCAATGCATCATATTCGTGGATTCTCATGCAACACAACCTAATACATAACATGGTATTTTATGATGCATGGATCATGCTAAAAGCATTTGATTTCTCAATTAAAAAGATTAAGTTTAGTTCCACTCACCTTTAGCCAAGCAGTGGCAAACTCTGGGCCAACTCTAACTCTGAAGCAGCTACTACTGCTAAACATCTCGGTTCCTCGGGTCCAATCCTACAATGGAGGACTCAAATGAGGTACCAAACATACTCTGACATAGCTATACACATTTCCCCAAAAACACTCTAAAACATCCTAGAATACTCATAGCAATCATACAAAGGAAGGCTAAACAGAGCATCTTCGGCGGCACCTTCGGCGGCCGAATGTTCCCTCCAGAGCCGAAACTCAGGCATGTTCGGCGGCCGAATCCTCCTTCGGTTGCCGAACCTGAGTTCATCCAGAACTCAGCTTCGTGCACAAACATGCCTCCCAAACCTTCCAAACCCTCAACACATGCAGCCAACCTCTCTAAATCATGCATAACTCATACAACAAGCATATAGGAGCTTAAGACAACTTAAACTCCAACAAACAAACTCATAAAGCAAACATAAAGCATAAAGGGTCCTTAAACCCTAATATTCATAACCATGCAAACTCATGCATAAACTCCCTTTTTCCCTTCATAAAACTCATGTAAAACATCATAAAAACTAAGGATCTACACTTACCTCTTGAAGAACAAAGGCTGGTGTGATCCAAACTTAGAGCTATGGAGGATCTACGCTCCAAACTCTTCAAAACCTTGCTCAAAGTGCAAAACCTTCAAAACAAGGAGAAAACTCATGAAAACCTTGAAAGATTGGAAGAGAAACCACGAAAACAATCTAAGGAGAGCCTGAACTCACCTCTGTCGTGCAAATGAACGAAATACCTATCCATTTACCGACCTAGGGCCATTTATAGGTCGCCAACCACCTCAGCTTCGGCGGCCTAACCTGCATGCAAAACCATGCAATGTTCGGCGGCCGAACATGGGCTTCGAGGGCCAAACCTAAGGCACTTTCGGCGGCCGAACCTGGCCAAAGCCTCCTTGGTCTTTTCTCTTCAAAACTCAAGTCCTTTCTTACTTAAAACCATAAAATACTTAAATACCTTTTAGAAAACCTTTGTTTTACCCTTTTTGAAAGCTCCGACATCCGAAATTCCACCGGACGGTAGGAATTCTGATGCCTGACTCTATCCGGGTATTACATTCTACCCCCCTTACAAAAACATTCGTCCCCGAATGTTTCACAACAACAAACAAACAAGCAAATAAGCGAAGCTTAACCCTACTCTCCAACGAGAGACACAAATACCACTGGAGTAAGAACTCCCGGGTCTCCTAAACATACGATACGACTGGGGTGATTCTAAGGGACTTCCATCATCAGATATTCTTGTTCTTCCATTCTGCGATCTGAGTGTGTATGATCCGCTCTAACTGCGCTATACAGGTGAGATCCCTTGAGATCTCCACCTCTGGTTCATAAGGAACCTCAGTCGGATCCAACACCATTCCAGAACAAAAGAAACAAGGAAACCGAATGGTTCTCCTCTTAGAAGCAGGTAAACTTAACTAGTAGGATACCTCTCTAATCCTCTACAGGATTCCAAGGGTTTCGATATACCTTGAAGCCACTTATCTTTCAACCCTTAACGGATCACCACGTACTGGAGACACCACAAGCAAAACTCTAACCTTCGCCTAAACTTCACAAACTTCTGCTACGCACTCTGATCCTTGCCCGCCTTTCTTCTTCTTTACTACACTGGCTTCTTCTCTTCTAATCTCTCTCTGCTACACTGAGACTAACTCTAGCTCTCAACAGCTAGTACCCAGATTTCAGATCTAGCTTGGAAGACAATTGGCTCCTGCCAGCTGATCCAAATGATCATCAATCCGAAGTGGGACTACCTGTCCTTGGTAGTAACCTTGTCCTCTACAAAATCTTAAGGATTCATCCTACGTTTCTTACATCTTACCCTATACGGGTATTGCCTCCACATCTTGAGTGTAAAGGCTAAAACTGCGCCCTAGATCATGTGTAGGATAATTCAACTCATGTTTCTTTAGCTGCCTAGAAACATAAGTAATTACCCTACCACTTGCATTAACACACAATCTAGTCCCACAAGGGAGTGAAATTCGTATTACTGGTAGATAGAGCTACCACTGGTACTGATGTCAGCTTTACGTCAGTGCTTCACAACCCTTGTTACACTAGTCAGACCACGCAACTTCTGGTCTTTCTTGGTCATTCTGGTCATAGGAGTGACAACTTCTAGAGATGTCTTAGATTGACCTCTTTGTAGCAATCTGCCAAACCCAGAAACTACTAATCCTTGTCACTGACATGGGTCTAAGCTAGTTGCTACACCTTTTACTTTCTTGGGGTTTACTTCGATTCCTTTTCTGGTACTGAAATACTCCTCAACCAGAACTCACACCTGATGAACTTGGCATGCACGCCACGTTCTCTCAAGGTCTGCAATACTATTTTCTGATACTGGGCACTCTCCTCTGTGGTTCTGGACCTCATCACGGTATTGTCAATACCGGAGTGCTCCAGACTCGCACTAAAACCTCTGCTTATGAGATTCACGAATGCTATAGGGGCATTTACTAGCCCGAACGGCATTACTGAGAACCCATAGTGCCCATATTTCATCCTGTACGCTGTCCACAATTCATTTTCTCCTCTCAGTCAGTACCTAGATTTCAAATCTATCTTGGAAAGACAACCGGCTACTACTAGCTGATGGTCTAAAATAGATCGTCGATCCAAGGTAACAGATACTTACTGGTAGTGACTTTGTCCAACGACTTACAGCCGATACAAAGTCTCACGGATTCATCCTTCTTTTCCCACCACAACACCGGAACATTCCAGGGTGAGGTACTAATTCGAATCCAACCCTTGTCTACCAATTCTAGCAATTACTACCTGAATCTGCAGGTACCATCCTGTAGAGAAGAATAGAAATGGTTCTGGGTCCAGACACCACTCCTATTGCACACTCTATTTTCCTAGCAGGTGGTAAACCTGACAGCTTGTCTGGGAAATATCTAATAATTCTCTGACTGCGGGCATTGAAACTGGTTCCCCCCCTGATCTGACTGACTGCTATGCTCTCTGACACGAGCAAGAAACCTCTGACAACCTCTCCTGAACAGCCTAAGAGCCTATAGGGCTGATATCAAACCTCTAGGCATGATAGAGCATATTTTAGCCCATTTTATCATGATATTCTTAATGTTTATTTACATCTTTTCTGCCTAATTTTGTGGTTTTAATCATGTTTTGCAGATATTAGGTGTAAAGAGACAATTTGGAGAAAATGCTCTTAAAACTGCCAAAAAGTGCCAAATATGGAAAGTTCCAGAAAATGAAAGTTTTCATATATGGAAAGTTCCAAAATAAGGAAAGTTTTCATATATGGAAAGTGTCAAATAAGGAAAGTTTCAGAAAGCACAGTCAGCAAACTGTCCGAAATTCGAACTGCAGAATCTTTCCTGCCTTATTTAGAACATGTGTCAAGAAAGGAAAGTTTTCAAATAAGGCAAGTTTTCAGAAAAGGAAAGTCTTCAAATGAGAAAAGTACAGAAGCAAAAGCAAATAAGGAAAGCTCAGTCAGAAGATTATTTGAAATTCAAAACCCAGATCTTTCTTTCCTTGTTCAAAAGATGTTGTAATACCCGGCAGATTCAGACATCGGAATTTCTACCGTCCGGTGGAATTCAAGGATGTCAGAGGTTTTTAGAAGGGTAAGAGAAAGGTTTTCTAAAATATTTTCAAGTATTTTAAAGGTTTAGGGTAGAAAACGAGTTGAGTTTTGTGGAGAATTGGCCAAAGGAGTTTCTGTCATGTTCGGCCCCCGAAGGTTAAGTTCGGCCGCCGAAAGTGCCCAATGTTCGGCCCCCGAAGGTTATGTTCGGCCCCCGAAAGTTGCATGGTTTTGCATGCAGTTTCGGCAGCCGAAGCTGAGGTGGTCGGTTCGTTGTGCATGCTCCTCAGTCCGTGGTTTGGCCAGGTGTTCACCTCCAGATCATGACCAGAGGTTAGGCCACGTCTCCCTTGACTCATCTGCAAGCTTTTAAGCAGCTCATGTAGAGGGTTGCTCGTTTGCAAGAGAAAAAAAGAGGTTTTGGTGGTTTGAAGCTTGTGAAGGGGATTTGGTGAGTTCAAGTTGTTCCTCTTCTAGTTTCAGGAGGTAAGAGAGGTCTTGATACTTGTTTTAAGGTTTTAACAGCTTTTAAAGCGGTTACGGGTAGAGTTGTATGTTTAGGGTTTAGAGTTTAGTTTTGATGTGTTAATGGTGAAAGCATGATTATGTGTTGTGTTAGTTGTTTTGTTGGGGTTAATAGGTAGTTTGGGACCCCTTTGTGCATATACCAGAGTATATGTGAGTGAAGACGCTGAGTTATGCATGTTAGAGTGTGTTGGAGACGTTGTGCATGAGAGGAAGCAAGGTTCTGCCTTCTGGAGAACCCAGCTTCGGCCGCCGAAGTGAAGATTCGGCCGCCGAACCCCTTGTGGAGGTAGTTTCGGCTGCCTAAGGTTGCCTCCGAAAGAATGGACTTTCGGATCTGTCATGCACATTCGGCCGCCGAACCTGCTGCCGAATGTGTTCTGTCCAGCCTTCGTTTGCATGAGTTATGTGATTATTTTCAGAGGTTTAGAGGGGATTATGGGGATTTGTTTAAGAGTTATTCAAAGTATGTGTGACACCTCATTCGAGTCCATTTGTGTAGGATTGGACCCGAGAGTTCGAGGAGGTCATCAGAGGTAGAGATATCAGAGTCAGTACAGTATCTGCCAGAAGAGCAGAGGTGAGTGGAACTAAACTGAATATTTTATTTTGAAAAATGACACGATTCTAGCATGATCCATGCATCATAAACTGCCATGTTATGTATTAGGTTGTATTGCATTAGAATTCACGAAGATGATGCATTGCATAAGATGTTGTTTATGTGGATGAATGTTGGATGATCCTTAGCCCTTGATAGAGCACAGAGTACAGATGTAGAGTTATGGCATGAGGTAGCCATACCAGGTCGCCCCTGGATAGTCCAGGTCGCTCCTGGTACTATGAGATAGACAGTTTGACCTGACTCAGATAGAGAAGTCCAGGTGAGGCCTAATCGCCCCTGGCACAGTTGGCCTTGTGATAGAGCCAGGGAAGAGAAGTCCAGGTGAGGCCTAATCGCCCCTGGCAAGTTGGACATATTGTTATATGTATACACTGAAGGGCTATTGGTGACAAGTTCATCCTTTTGATGATATGTTGTGATGTGATGCATTTCATGAGAACATGTAATTAATGAACTGTTTTTGCCTGTTCCTTCTCACTGGGCTGTAGTAGCTCATCCCACTCCCTTAACCCCAGTTTTGCAGGTTCTGAGATAGCTATGGGAAGTCAAAGTCAGCAAGAGTACAGAGAACAGTGATGCATGAATGTATGTTTGTAATAGCATAGTGGACATGATGTAATTAAAAGATTAGTTGTCATGTAATGTATCGATATGTACTATCAGTTACTGGATAGACTTGTGCTTTCTCTAGTGTCGTTGCCATAGTGTGATGTATGAATAATCCCTTTGTACATGCATCCTGTTTTACGTTTCTTGATGAGAAATGTGTGAGTTGGGCTTAACGTATGGCTTTGATGAGATACCAATGGGATGTGTTATAGATTAAAAGGGTTCCAATCCCTTGACCCACAGCAGATAGTAGTCCCTGGTATAGGCCCTGAGGGCCATTTCAGATTGACATATCTGAGTAGCAGCAGTTAAGCCTACAGAGTTTTACAGGATTGTCGAGTCAGTTTGTATCATGTATGGGATTATCAGGTACACAGAGAGTA
The DNA here is from genome assembly GCF_001659605.2 of Manihot esculenta. Classification (NCBI taxonomy): domain Eukaryota; kingdom Viridiplantae; phylum Streptophyta; class Magnoliopsida; order Malpighiales; family Euphorbiaceae; genus Manihot; species Manihot esculenta. Next base: position 16,761,725 of record NC_035168.2, read on the forward strand.
TAGTTGGCTGACTACGGGTCCCGGCGGCCTTAAGCCGATCTGGATCCTAGTGCCAGTGATGGTTCGGACCGTTACTAAGGGGTACCGATTTCCGGGTCGTTACAGATGTGCACACACTGCAGCAGTCATATCTTCCTGTTTAGGCAGCAAGACCTCAAGGAGATGCTCTTCCTCTTCTGCATTCAGCATTCAAAATTCAAACGAAAGCTCCACCTAAAAAGGAAAGACTGGACAAATATCTTTCCACTTCTGCACATTAATGACTGCATTCTCCTGCCTCTTCTGCAATCCATGCGCGCGCCACCTCTTCTGGAAGCATGATCCGCGCGTCCTTCCTCTTCTGAAAGCCTTGGTACGTGCATATTTCCTTATGAAGCTCAAGCCACGACTCTCTCTTCTTCTGAAGCCTTGAATGTACGATTCTTTCCTCTTCTGAAAGCAATTCGCGCGCCTCATTCCATCCGGTGAGCTTGCAGTGCGATTCTTTCCTCTTTTGCAATAACTTGGGCAGCAAGTTGCACATGGGCAGCATCTTGGGCAGCCTCTATACTAATTAGGAAGCAAGGTCAGCATCTAAACTTATTTAGGAAGCACAATCTGCGCCTCCTTCCCTTTCTGAGACCAAACCGCGCGCACCAACTTCCTTCCGCAGAGCATTTGCACGCAACCTTCCTTCTGAAGCCGAAAAACACGATTCTTTCCTTTTCCGACACATCTTGGGCAGAAAATACCTCTTGGGCAGTAAGTATGACCTAGGGCAATACTTTTCAACTATAAAAAGCCACATAAGGAGCCTCTACATGTCCTTTACACTCCCCTATTGCAAGTGACACCATCTCTTCTTCTTCCTTTCTTTTATTTTCTATTTTGTTTCAGCCATGAGAGGCTGAAACCTTTTTTCTAGTTGAAGATTGGTTAAAACTTTAGTTGTTTTATGGATTGTGAGATCTGAACATAATTCGTTTGACTTTGGTTTATTCAATATTCATACAGTTCATGCTTGATTCCAATATTGCTTTGTTGTTTTGATCAAATTAGCTACTTGATTCTTGATTGCAAGGTAATTAATTGTTAGTTTGGATAATCTTAGTCCGTAATTGCTGGATTTATTCAAACATAAGAACACTTGGTGTAACAACTAAGGAATTGTATGATCTAACAACATCTCATGCGTTTGAGTAGTTAGGATTGGATCTCTCTCTATCTTCATGCAATTAACAATTGTTTGAGGCCTAAGGCCCAAGGACGTTCCTTGGCAATTTGTTAATTAGTAATTAATTAGAGGACGTTCCCTAATTGGTTTAATCATAAGGAGAGACATGGTGGTGAGAAACGTTTTCCATCTCCATAACTAATCTATTGAATTAATCAAAAGAACATAAGTTTCAATGATCAATTCCAACAACTGAAGTAGATACAACTCTTCAACTAGATCTTTCTTATTATTTATTTCTCTTTTATTTTTATTATTTGCGTTATTTTTATTGTTTTCAGTTTTAGACTAATTAAATCAATCTCAAAACCCCCCATTTTACTTTCAGTTTAGTTGGTTTCAGTTTTATCTCGTTTCAGTTTTATCTCATTTCAGTTTTATCTCGTTTCAGTTTATCTCGTTTTCAGTTTTCTTCTTTTTCAGTTTATTTTTGTTTCAGTTTATTTTATTGGTCTTGATAAGGAAAATAGGTAAATTCTCAATTCCCTGTGGATTCGATCCTTTCACCACTATCTGCAGTTGTAAATTGTTGATAACCAGAAAGGTTATTTTTGACCGGCTTCGACAACCGCTCTGTCAAAAATTGGCGTCGTTGTTGGGGATTTGATTTAACTTATTTGTTTTTCTTTCAAGATCCAAAAAAAATTTCAAAAAAAAAAAGCGCACAGTCAAAAAGCCTGCCATCGCAGATCTGAATCATGGATGAGGTAAGTACATATACTCTCTCTTCTCAACTTTCTGAACTAACCATTGCCATGACAAATTTCATCACAGCCCAGACTCAACAATTTCAGCCCCCAAAGCCATGTGGGATCTGTTCATATGTAGGACACCCAACTGATCAATGTCCTACACGTTATCAGTATGACCAACAAGTACATACATTTGGAGGATTCTATGTACAGCCAAGACATGATCCATACTATGACACATACAATCCAGGTTGGAGAGACTGTCCAAACTTCAGTTATGCATGGGATAGCGACTACCAAAATTATCAAGAATATCAAGCCCAACCAGAACCTCCAAGTTCCAACCAACACATTGAAAAGATGCTGGAGTCCTTCGCAAGTACTTTACAAATCATGGCTCAGCGTATGGACCAAATGGACGCAAAAATAAGCAATGCTGAAACCCAATGGAAAGATGATGAAAGTTCACAAGAGCAAGAACAAACTACTGATAATTTGTCCAATCAAACTGATCAAACAGAACTTGTTGCTTTAGATATCATTGATTGTATGAGCCAAGATGTTTTTTATGTAGATCAAGATGATATACTAAATGATGATCTTTGCAGGAAAGAGAGCCAGAAAGAGCCAAAATTGAAAGAAACTAACTGTTGCATCCAACAGGTGGACTGCAGCCATGCGTAGAATGAACAGAAGCAGATCGCACCACTTCAGCTTGGTGTGCAGATCAACCTTGCGCAGGACAGTCTTGCAACACTTCCAGTCGCACTTCTTCAGCTTTCATCGCATGAAACTCCTTCCAGCCTTCCATTACCGACCAACCTTGCGCAAGGAGTACCTAAAAGCCTTTCAGTTGCGTCCTTTCAGCTTCAATCGCAGATCAGTCCTCTTCAGCTCCCTTTTCAATTAGATCTTGCACAGAAGGAGCAAACTGAAACCAATTCAGCCATAGATCCAATGCAAACAGCCCATGCTCACAAGGAACAAATGGTATTCCAAGTGCCCAAACCAAAGGAGCATGCGGATCAATGCCTTGCCAAACCTCCGGATAAGGTAGAGTTTGTTTTACCTAAACTTAATGCCAAATTGCAGCCACCTACGGAGAAATATCAATTGAAGCTCAAAGTGCTAAAAAATGCAAACCTAAGGGCTAGAGGCACACCTCATCTGAAAGAAGAGAAGCTGATCATGTTACTTCATGAGTACATGGAGAAAATAGCATAGGCTGTGACCAAATCAAAGGGCGTGTTACACTTTTTACTCAATGCAATTGGGACTCTTTTCCCTTCCCCAATTACTTGAGCCTTGATCAAGTGGATCGCACCATGCACACCACACCCAGGGGAGTACTCAGTTTCATTTGTTCTTTTATGTTTCTTAGACATTAAGGACAATGCATGATTTAGGTGTGGGGGTGCATATCTTTCTCTTCTTCTCTCTTCTTTCTTCTTCTTCTTCTCCTTCTTCTTTCAGTTTTTGCAAAATTTTTTCCTTTTCCTTTCAGTTTCTGCGATTTTTCCTTTCAGTTTCCTTTCAGATTTGCGTTTTTCCCTTCTGTTTCAGTTCATGCGATTTTTTCCTTTCAGTTTGTTTTATTTATGCTTTCAATAAAACACACACACAACCACAACAATCTTCTTCTTTTTGATTTGCTCTACTCAAACTGATAGACTATGTTGGATGAGCTTTTCTTTCCATGACCCCATTGATGTAATGACTCTTTAAACTTGTGTTGAATCAATTGCAGTGAGTTATATTCATGTTTGAGAATTGCCTTTTGAATTGAATCTTTGAGCTTGCCATGGTGAAAAATGTATTGATGACACTCTTTTGAGAGAATGAATTGATGTGTGAATGAACTTAACATGACTTGATTTAGCAATTGGTGTTGATTTGCCCAAATCATTGAGAGAAATAAATTCACAAAGGCTTAGACTTCAAAAGCACAAATTGAAAAACTGTTCCAATGGTCAAAAGACTATAAACAGAGCTAGTAGCCACTTGGACAGGTAACCAACTAAGTAACTGGGGGTGGGTATCACCAATATGTACCTTCACGTCAAAAGGTTGGTGACTTTTTCAAGCAAGATTAAAGTGCAAAAAGCTGAATAAAGTACTTCAAGGTAAGGGCAAGTTACTCTGAAAGCTAGAAAAAGTCTTATCTGAATAAATAATATTGCATGTGCAGTCTCTCTTGAGTAAAACAAATCCTAGCCATGGTGAGTAAAGGGAAACAAGGAAAGAGGTAAGTAATCTTCATGCATATTTTCTTCACTGCAATGATTCAAAATAGGGGTCTAGAGTAAGAACTTAAGTGGAAATAAGGATCAAGTAGCAAAGAAAGCTTATTTGACAATGTTTGTTTGCTTGAGGACAAGCAAAGAGCTAGGTGTGGGGGTATTTGATAGAGCATATTTTAGCCCATTTTATCATGATATTCTTGATGTTTATTTACATCTTTTCTGCCTAATTTTGTGGTTTTAATTATGTTTTGCAGATATTAGGTGTAAAGAGACAATCTGGAGAAAATACTCTTAAAACTGCCAAAAAGTGCCAAATATGGAAAGTTCCAGAAAAAGAAAGCTTTCATATATGGAAAGTTCCAAATAAGGAAAGTTTTCATATATGGAAAGTGTCAAATAAGGAAAGTGTCAGAAAGCACAGTTAGCAAACTGTCCGAAATTCGAACTGCAAAATCTTTCCTGCCTTATTTAGAACATGTGCCAAGAAAGGAAAGTTTTCAAACAAGGCAAGTTTTCAGAAAAGGAAAGTCTTCAAATGAGGAAACTGCAGAAGCAAAAGCAAATAAGGAAAGCTCAGTCAGAAGATTATTTGAAATTCAAAACGCAGATCTTTCTTTCCTTGTTCAAAAGATGTGCACACACTGCAGCAGTCATATCTTCCTGTTTAGGCAGCAAGATCTCAAGGAGATGCTCTTCCTCTTCTGCATTCAGCATTCAAAATTCAAACGAAAGCTCCACCTAAAAAGGAAAGACTGGACAGATATCTTTCCACTTATGCACATTAATGACTGCATTCTCCTGCCTCTTCTGCAATCCATGCGTGCGCCACCTCTTCTGGAAGCATGATCCGCGCGTCCTTCCTCTTCTGAAAGCCTTGGTACGTGCATATTTCCTTATGAAGCTCAAGCCACGACTCTCTCTTCTTCTGAAGCCTTGAATGCACGATTCTTTCCTCTTCTGAAAGCAATTCGCGCGCCTCATTCCATCCGGTGAGCTTGCAGTGCGATTCTTTCCTCTTTTGCAATAACTTGGGCAGCAAGTTGCACATGGGCAGCATCTTGGGCAGCCTCTACACTAATTAGGAAGCAAGGTCAGCATCTAAACTTATTTAGGAAGCACAATCTGCGCCTCCTTCCCTTTCTGAGACCAAACCGCGCGAACCAACTTCCTTCCGCAGAGCATTCGCGCGCAGCCTTCGTACTGAAGCCGAAAAACGCGATTCTTTCCTTTTCAGACACATCTTGGGCAGAAAATACCTCTTGGGCAGTAAGTATGACCTAGGGCAACACTTTTCAACTATAAAAAGCCACATAAGGAGCCTCTACATGTCCTTTACACTCCCTTTGGGAGAGACCTGCGGGATTGCAAGTGACACCATCTCTTCTTCTTCCTTTCTTTTATTTTCTATTTTGTTTCAGCCATGAGAGGCTGAAACCTTTTTTCTAGTTGAAGATTGGTTAAAACTTTAGTTGTTTTATGGATTGTGAGATCTGAACATAATTCGTTTGACTTTGGTTTATTCAATATTCATACAGTTCATGCTTGATTCCAATATTGCTTTGTTGTTTTGATCAAATTAGCTACTTGATTCTTGATTGCAAGGTAATTAATTGTTAGTTTGGATAATCTTAATTAATTGTTAGTTTGGATAATCTTAGTCCGTAATTGCTGGATTTATTCAAACATAAGAACACTTGGTGTAACAACTAAGGAATTGTATGATCTAACAACATCTCATGCGTTTGAGTAGTTAGGATTGGATCTCTCTCTTTCTTCATGCAATTAACAATTGTTTGAGGCCTAAGGCCCAAGGATGTTCCTTGGCAATTTGTTAATTAGTAATTAATTAGAGGACGTTCCCTAATTGGTTTAATCATAAGGAGAGACATGGTGGTGAGAAACGTTTTCCATCTCCATAACTAATCTATTGAATTAATCAAAAGAACATAAGTTTCAATGATCAATTCCAACAACTGAAGTGGATACAACTCTTCAACTAGATCTTTCTTATTATTTATTTCTCTTTTATTTTTATTATTTGCATTATTTTTATTGCTTTCAGTTTTAGACTAATTAAATCAATCTCAAAACCCCCCCATTTTACTTTCAGTTTAGTTGGTTTCAGTTTTATCTCGTTTCAGTTTTATCTCATTTCAGTTTTATCTCGTTTCAGTTTATCTCGTTTTCAGTTTTCTTCTTTTTCAGTTTATTTTTGTTTCAGTTTATTTTATTGGTCTTGATAAGGAAAATAGGTAAGTTCTCAATTCCCTGTGGATTCGATCCTTTCACCACTATTTGCAGTTGTAAATTGTTGATAACCAGAAAGGTTATTTTTGACCGGCTTCGACAACCGCTCTGTCAAGGCATCTCTACACTGTCCCCTCAAAAGACTACCTTTGATCCATCCTGATCTCCAAGCATGACTACCCTACCTCTGCTATCTCAGGCAGTACTATGAGTAGCTAGCCCATCCACCCCTAGAATGACATCAAACAGTCACTCTAGAACCACTAGGTCAGCTGGAAGGCACCTACTCAGAACGAACACTGAACTCAACTGGCAGACTGACTCTGCCACTGATGGATCACACTTGGGTCCACTGACCCAAAGAGGACACTCTAATCCCAGAAGCTATCAAACCCATACTCTCTATGGCTCTCAAAGCGCTAAGGAAAGAGAAACATCAGGGTCGCTAAAAGCCAACACATCAAAACATATGGAAGTGAAAATTACCTGTCACTGCCATGTCTGATGTGTTAGCCTCCTGCTACGTCAAGGTGAAGGGCCGTACTGGCACTGATGGACCTTCACTAGGGGAACCTGTGGAAGAAGGAGCTATCCCTCTCCTTCTGCCTCTGCCCTGCGCCATGGCTAGAGCTCCTGGCTGAGCCACTCTATCTGAGGCTGTCTGCTAGGACTGTGTTATCAAAGTCGCGGTGGAACAGTCACGTGCTATGTGCCCCTCCTGTCCGCACCTGAAACATGATGTTGTCCCTACCAGACAGACTCCCTTGTGCGGCCTACCACACCTCGGACATCTGTGGAGTTGTCCAAACCAGAGCTCGATCCATCACCTATTCCCAGACCAGACTTTATCTGATTCCAGAACTTATTCTTCTTTGATCTTCTGAGGCCTTTGCCTCCCTTCTTATTCTCTGTACCAGCCTCGTGCAGAGGGGAGAGATTAACATCACTTGTCTCCGGGATTTTGGCACTAGCCTCCATCTTCCGTGCCATATCCACTATAGCATGGAAACTCTCCCTTTCTGCTGACTGTATCAAGGAAGAATACCTCGAGTGAAGTCTCATGGTATACCTCTTAACTCTCTTCTGATCTGTATCATATGTTTGCCCCACGTACTGAAGCAACTCAAGGAACTTATCTGTGTATTCATCTACACTCATGTTCTCTGTCTGCCTTAGCTGCTCAAACTCAATCTCTTTAAGCTCCCTTGAGCTATCTGGAAAAGCCCATCCTGCAAACTCTTTAGCAAATTGTTCCCAGGATAAGCTTTCCAACCTCGGGTCCACATAATTTTTGAACCATTCTCTTGCTTTCTTGCATTTCAATGTGAACCCTGCCATCTGAATGGCTCTTCTATCACTGGCTCCCAACTCATCAGTTATCATCTTGACTGTTCTGAGATACTCAAAAGGGTCATCATCTGTTTCAAACTTGGGAGCATCCAACATCAAATAGTCCGTCATCTTTACCTTACTCCCCCCAGATGAGCTAGGCTTAGGTGTTTAGACAACTGGGGCTACTGGTTCTACTGGTGGGGGAGGAGGTGCAGCATTCCCTAGATTAGGGTTCGCTGGCCCTGGGTAACAAAATAAGGGTGGAAACATGGTATACTGTGGATATGGCGGGTAAAAGGGAGGATAGGGCATAAAGGTGGGATATGGGTTATGATTAGGGAAATCCGATGTACCACCCATCGGATACCCTGACCCCCACGGGTAGGGTGGATACTGAGGTGGAACAAATCCTGAGGCCTGAGAGCCTCCTTGGGACTCACCCATATCCTCTCCTAAAATACTCATGCCCAAGCTACCATCTCTTCTCTGCTCATCCTCCTCTACTTCCCTCATATCCGCTGACATACCACCCTGAACTACTCCCCTTCTACTCTCATCAAAAGACCTTCTAGGGTCCCTTGATGTACCTTCTCTGCTTGATCTACCTGAAGTTGCCCTTTGCAGAAAAGGGGAATGGGCATCCATGCCCTCATTCTCTGGCGGAGCTCCAGTCAATCTAGCAGATCGACGAGTTCCTCTCATCCTGCTTCTGAAAAGCACAACATCACACAAAACATCAAATGATCCATGGGAGAACACATGAATCCACAACACATACATAACATATCAATAATGCACATGCATCGCATCATGGCATTCCACATCATCATGCAAGACATGACTCCACATCTTATCCTAGTGGACATGATTTTGCCTATTGTGCTTGCCCTCCTATAAAAGAAAACACCTCTTTCCGATGTGGGATATCTCTATTCCTTGAGCATCTTTGCTCAGCACATCGTACACTTGAGGCCCTATGCTCTGATACCAATCTGTAACAGCCCGGAAACCAGTACCCCTCTGTACTGGCCCGAACCGCCACTGGCACTAGGATCCAGATCGGCTTAAGGCCGCCGGGACCCGTAGCAAGCCGACTATACTCTATGTGTACCTGATAAATCCCATACATGATCAAATATACTCAACAATCCTGTAAAACTACCAGGCTTAACTACTGCTACACAGATATGCAAATCTGAAACAGCCCTCAGGGCCTATATCAGTGACTACTGACTGCTGTGGGTCAAGGGATTGAAACCCTTTCTGCCCTCACGGTTATGTTCTTGGGTCAAGGGATTTGATGCCCTTTCTCCCCAAAACACAACCCACTGGCGTCTCATCAAAGCTATACATTAAGCCTGATTTCACACATTTCTCATCAAGAAACGGAAAACAGGATCCATGCACAAAGGGATTAATCATACACGACACTAGGGCAAAGACACTAGGGTAAAGCACAACTATATCCATTATATGACAGTACAGCTCTATACATTACATTACAAACTAATACATTAATTTACATCATGTCCACTACTCTATTACATACATACATCCAGCCATCACTTTACTCTTTACTCTTGCCGACTCTGACTTTCCATAGCTACCTCGGAACCTGCAAAACTGGGGTTAAGGGAGTGGGATGAGCTACTACAGCCCAGTGAGTAGGAACAATAAAACAGTTCATTAATTACATGCTTTCATGAAATGCATCACATCACAATCATATCATCTCAAGGATGAACTTGTCACCAATAGCCCTCTACATATAGTAATATGTCCAACTGTGCCAGGGGCGATTAGGCCTCACCTGGACTTCTCTTAATTAACTCATAGCATACATGTCCAACTGTGCCCGGGGTGATTAGGCCTCACCAGGACTTCTCTTAATGACATATAGTACCAGGAGCGACCTGGTCTTACTATCTCATGCCATATCTCATCTCATCTCATAGTATCTCATCTCATATCAAGGGCTAAGGATCATCCAACATTCATCCACATGAACAACATCTTATGCAATGCATCATATTCGTGGATTCTCATGCAACACAACCTAATACATAACATGGCATTTTATGATGCATGGATCATGCTAAAAGCATTTGATTTCTCAATTAAAAAGATTAAGTTTAGTTCCACTCACCTTTAGCCAAGCAGTGGCTAACTCTGGGCTAACTCTAACTCTGAAGCAGCTACTACTGCTAAACACCTCGGTTCCTCGGGTCTAATCCTACAATGGAGGACTCAAATGAGGTACCAAACATACTCTGACATAGCTATACACATTTCCCCAAAAACCCTTTAAAACATCCCAGAATACTCATAGCAATCATACAAAGGAAGGCTAAACAGGGCATCTTCGGCGGCACCTTCGGCGGCCGAATGTTCCCTCCAGAGCCGAAACTCAGGCATGTTCGGCGGCTGAATCCTCCTTCGGCTGCCGAACCTGAGTTCATCCAGAACTCAGCTTCGTGCACAAACATGCCTCCCAAACCTTCCAAACCCTCAACACATGCAGCCAACCTCTCTAAATCATGCATAACTCATACAACAAGCATATAGGAGCTTAAGACAACTTAAACCCAACAAACAAACTCATAAAGCAAACATAAAGCATAAAGGTTCCTTAAACCCTAATATGCATAACCATTCAAACTCATGCATAAACTCCCTTTTCCCTTCATAAAACTCATGTAAAACATCATAAAAACTAAGGATCTACACTTACCTCTTGAAGAACAAAGGCTGGTGTGATCCAAACTTAGAGCTATGGAGGATCTAAGCTCCAAACTCTCCAAAACCTTGCTCAAAGTGCAAAACCTTCAAAACAAGGAGAAAACTCATGAAAACCTTGAAAGATTGGAAGAGAAACCACGAAAACAATCCAAGGAGAGCATGAACTCACCTCTGTCGTGTAAATGAATGAAATACCTATCCATTTGCCGACCTAGGGCCATTTATAGGTTGCCAACCGCCTCAGCTTCGGCGGCCTAACCTGCATGCAAAACCATGCAACCTTCGGCGGCCGAACATGGGCTTCGAGGGCCAAACCTAAGGCACTTTCGGCGGCCGAACATCACTTTCAGCGGTCGAACCTGGCCAAAGCCTCCTTGGTCTTTTCTCTTCAAAACTCAAGTCCTTTCTTACTTAAAACCATAAAATACTTAAATTCCTTTTAGAAAACCTTTGTTTTACCCTTTTTGAAAGCTCCGACATCCAAAATTCCACCGGACGGTAGGAATTCTGATGCCTGACTCCCCCCATTTTACTTTCAATTTATTTGCTTTCAGTTTATCTCGTTTTAGTTTACTTCTCTTTCAGTTTATTTTTATTTCAGTTAATTCTCTTGGCCTTGATAAGGAAGATAGGTAAGTTTTCAATTCCCTGTGGATTCGATCCTTTCACCACTATCTACAGTTGTAAAATTGTTGATAACCAGAAAGCTTATTTTTTACCGGCTTCGACAACCGCGAGTCAAAAATTGACGCTGCTGCCAGAGAATTGATTTAACTAATTTGTTTTTCTTTCATAATCAGATCTAAACGTAGGGAAACTCATCCTTACGATCTAAAAATTGAGCGCACAATAAGGAGACTGAACAAGCAAGTCACGCCCGATTCTGCACCTGAAGACCACCTCTGCGCAGAAGCTTCATCTGAAACCACTGAACCGCACCACCAAGCTGCAAAGATGGCTGAAAACGTGGCACAATCTGCTGTCCACAATTAACATGCTGTCCATGAGGAAATCATACATCAAAATCCAGTCATGAGAGCACCAATGCCAAGAGAAAGAACCATGAGAGAATTGGCAACACCTGTAGGTGATCAAGCACCTATTTGCATCACCTATCCACCTCTGACAGTTCCCTTTGAACTGAAAACAGGTTTGATCCATCTTCTTCCGAAATTTAGAGGCTTAGAAAATTAAATCCACACAAGCACTTGAAAGAGTTCAATATTGTCTGTTCATCTATGAGACCTTAAGGTATTTCTGAAGATCATGTTAAGTTAAGAGCTTTTCCTTTTTCACTTGATGATTATGCTAAGGATTGGCTATTTTACTTACCACCTGGACCTATCACTTCTTGGGATGATATGGTAATAACCTTTTTGAACAAATACTTCCCAACTTTTAAGGCCATTGGCATAAGAAGAGAAATCAGTAGCATTAGACAGAAACCATCTGAGGATTTATATGACTATTGGGAAAGATTTAAAAGGTTGTGTACAGGTTGTCCTCAACATGATATTTTAGATAAGGCACTCATAGAATTCTTCTATGGAGGATTTCTTTCATCAGAAAGGAGATTCATTGATGTAGCCTGTGGAGAATCCATTGCAGACAAGACACCTAGGGAGATGAGAGAGTTGATCTCAACACTTGCAGCCTCATCTAGGCAATATGGAGAAGAAAAGCAACTGCAGAGAGGAGCAAATGAGGTAAGTTCATCTACTATTTCTTCTCAGCTTTCTGAACTGACTTCTGTCATGAAAAATTTTGCCATAGGATTTGCTCAACAAGTTCAAGCATCCCAGCCACCTAGGCCATATGGGATTTGTGCATATGTGGGACATCCAACTGATCAATGTCCCACACTTCAAGAAGACAGCCAGCAAGTCAATGCCATTGGAGGATACAACAACTAGGTAAGACATGATCCATATTCTAACACTTACAATCCAGGTTGGAGAGACCACTCCAATTTTAGCTATGGAAGAGCCAACAATTATCAGAACTACCAAAGAAATTAAGCCCAACCAGCACCTCCAAGTTCCAATAATACCCTTGATGAGGTGGTGAAAACTTTGCAAAGCCTCCAACAGCATATGGGTCAAATGGCCACCTCTATAAGCAAGCTGGAATCCCAAGGTAAGCTCCCTTCTCAAACTGAAACTAATCCTAGATAGAATGTGAGTGCCATTACTTTGAGAAGTGGAAAAGAACTTCAAGATGCCAAATATGAGGAAGGGAAGCAAGTTGCGCAAGAGCCAGGGGTTTCAGCTGAAACCATTCCTGCGCACCACCTCTCTGAGCCAGCTGGCCGAACTCCATCTGACACCACTCCTGCGCAGAAGGCTGATCAACAGGTACGTTTTCAGATTCCACCTCCTTTTCCAAAAAGATTTGAAAGAACACAGAAAGAAAAAGAAGAAAAGGAGATCCTTGAAACCTTCAGGAAGGTGGAAATCAACATACCTCTACTAGATGTTGTTAAGTAGATTCCCAGGTACGCAAAATTTCTGAAAGAACTGTGTACCAATAGAAGGAAGCTTGCTGAGAGAGAGAAAATAAGTGTAGGTGAAGTTGTTACTACTGTAATTAAAAGAGAACTCCCAACCAAATGTAAAGATAAACACATGTTTGCTATTACTTGTAAGATTGGGAATGTTGGGATAAAGAAAACTATGTGTGATCTTGGTGCGTCCATAAATGTTATGCCTCTTTCCATCTATAATTCTTTGAATGCAGGTGCACTGAAAGACACAAGAGTTGTGATTCAATTAGCTGATAGATCTGTGGTGTATCTAAAAGGAGTTCTAGAAGATGTTCTAGTACAAGTAGATGAACTTGTCTTTCCTGCAGACCTTTATGTGATTGATACAAAGGAAGAAAACTGTATCACTTCTTCAGACATCCTACTTGGACGTCCTTTCTTGAGCACTGCCAGAACAAAAATAGATGTGCATGATGGCACTCTCACCATGGAATTTGAAGGGGAAGTGATCAAATACAATGTTTATGATGCCATGAAATATCCCCATGATATGTCTCCTATTTAGATATAAAAAGAGAATTGGTTAATAAAAGAACACCAAAGGAAACTCAACACGTAATTCAATCTTTTAAATACTTAAAATTAGAGATAAACAATATTCGATTTAAATCAAAAAATTGATCAAATTGAATTAATTCAAAATTTTAATTTGATTTTTATTTTGATTCAATTTAATTTTATTTAAAAAAATCAATAAAATCAAATTGATTAGTGATAATAATATATTATTTTTTATAATATAAAGAGATTAGGTCATAATTAAAATTAAAATATTTTAATTAAATTTTAAAATAATAAAAATAAAATAGAAAAAATAAAAAATTCAACTAATCAAATCAAATTCTATTCCAATCGACTTCGGATTTCATAGATATTAAAATTTCAATTTTCAAATAAAAAATTATAATACCCGGCTAGACCCCGACATCGGAATTCCTACCTTTCGGTGGAATCTCCATTGGAATCCGAAATTTTTTGATGTCGGAGCCTTCTAGAATGGTAAAATGAAGGTTTTCTAAAATGCTTTTATATGTTTTTATGGTTTTAATGAAGAAAGAAAATGAGTTTTGAAAGAAAAAACCAAGAAAGAAAAATCCAAGTTCGGCCGCCGAACATGGGAAGCTTGCGGAAGCTCTTTTGGCCCCCGAAGGTGGTCTGGCCAACCACCTATAAAAGGCCCCATGTTCGAAAATGGGCGAGTTTTCTCTCTCTATTTTGGGACATAGGTGAGATTTCGCCCTTTCGTGGTTGATTTTGTGTTTTCCTTCAATCCCTTCAAGTTTTGATGAGTTTTTACTTTGTTTTGGAGATTTTTGAGCTAAGAGTAAAGTTTTGAAGCTTAGAGACCCCCAGAGCTCGATTTCTCCCAATCTCCAAGTTTGGATCACATCTCCTCTCGATCTTCAAGAGGTAAGTGTAGATCCACGCCTTTTATGATGCTTTAAATAAGTTTTAAGAGGGGATTAAGGGTTTTAATGCATGTTTAGAGTAGATATAAAATGTTAGGGTTTATGTTAGTTAGATGGTAAATGTATGTTTATGTGATGCCATGTTGATGTTTGTTGGGGTTTAGGCTAGTTTTATGCCCATATATGCCTGAATAAATGTTTATGCATGTTTTTAGAATAGTTGAATACATGTTGTGTAATACCCGGCTAGAGTCTGGCGTCGGAATTCTACTTTCCGGTGGAATTCAGGATGTCAGAAGCTTTTAGAAGGGTAAGATTTATGTTTTTCTAAACTGTTTTGATATGTTCATAGTTTTAAAGTATAAAGGAAATGAGTTTTTGAAAGAAATGAGCCAAGGAAGAAAAGCCAGGTTCGGCCGCCGAAGGTGATGTTCGGCCGCCGAACATGCATGGCTTTTGGTTTCACGTTAGGCCGCCGAAGGTGGTCTAGCCAGCCACCTATAAAAGGCCCTCAAGCGGTGGAAGGATAAGCATCCGCCTTTTCTTTCACTTTTCAGAGGTGAGACCATCTCTTTCTTGGAGTTTCTTCATGTTTTCATCAAATCTTGCAAAGTTTTGAGTGATTTTCATGTTATTTTGAAGGTTTTGAGTTAAAAACCCAAGATTTGGAAGTTTGGAGGGTTTGAAGGAGAGTTGCTCCATATCTCCACGTTGGGATCGTTCATCTTCTTGTTTTCAAGAGGTAAGTGAAGATCCTGAGCTTCTTTGTATGTTTTATGGAAGTTTTATGGAGGTTTTGGGTAGAGTTGCATGAATAGGGTAAAAAACTGAGTTTTTGGTGTTTTGTTGATAAAAGCATGTTTATGTGTGTTGTGTTATGTTTGAGTTGGGGTTTTAGGTAGTTTTTGACCCCTATGTGCATATACTTGAGTATATGTATGTTGAGGAATTGAGAGGGTTGAGTTTGAGAAAGTTTGGTGTGTTTTGGCGTGAGGTAGAGCAAGCTTCTGCCTTGCTGATGAACCCAGCTTCGGCAGCCGAAGAAAGGTTCGGCCACCAAATGTGCTGAGGAGGTGGCTTCGGTTGCCTAAGCTTGCCCCCGAGAGTTTGGACTTTCGGCTCTGGAGGGGAGTTTCGGCCGCCGAAGGTGCCGCCGAAGGTTATGGACTTTCATCTCTGGAGTGCCTTTCAGCCCCCGAAACTTGCCCCCGAAAGGGTTCGCCTGCCGAAAGTAGAGATTCGGCCACCGAAGGTGCATGAGTTTCGTCTCTGGAGAAGACTTTCGGCCGCCGAACCTGCTGCCGAAAGTGCCCTGTCCAGCCTTCCTTTGCATGTTTTGCATGGTTGTTTTAAGGTGTCTAAGGGGATTCTTGGGGAGTTTTATAGAGGTGTTTATGAGCTAGTTTGGTCCCTCATTTGAGTCCATCTGTGTAGGCACAGACCAGATGAACCAAAGAGAGCAGCAGTAAGTACTGCTTCAGAGTTTGCAGAGTCAGTCCAGAGATAGCCAAAGGTGAGTGGAAATAAACTTAATACTCGTTTTAATTGAGACATTGAATGGTTTTAGCATATTTCATGCACCATGCTTATGCAATAGGTTGATTGCATTAGAATCCATAAAGATGTTGCATTGCATACTTATTTGTTGATGTGGGTGAATGCTGAATGATCCAATAGTTCCAGACAGGAAGTCCAGGTGCCCAGTCTACGCCCTGGCAGGTATAGTAAAGTCCAGGTGCCCAGTCTACGCCCTGGCAAATGGTAAGTATAGGTGTTATATACACGTATACATATACAGTACAGGAAGACCAGGACCCCATTCTACGGCCTGGCACAGAACAGATATTGGGACTATGTGGTGACGGGTTTACCCTTGATGTGAATTGTCTGTGATATGATGCATTCCATAAGATCATGTTTTAATGACTTGTTTTACTGTTCTACTCACTGGGCTATAGAGCTCATCCCACTCCCTTAACCCCAGTTTTGCAGGATCAGTATACAGGGGAAGTCCAGCAGGGTACAGGAAGAAAACAGAGTTGTGTAATGAGAGAGTGTGGACATGTAATATTAAAGAGATGTACTAGTTGTTATGCTTGACTTAGTTATTTGTATTGTAAATCCTTTTGTAAACATGGTCTGTTGTTTTTATGTATATGTCCAGTTGATGAGTATGGATGACCAGGTTTAACATATACTGTGTGGACTGAGCTAGAGCTTGATGAGTGCTCTGGCAAGGAGGTCTGTGTACATAGATAGTGCATGCACAGGTTGAGCCTTGGTTCAGAGGAAAGTTTTTTTTATTTTCACAGAAAATGTATGATCATGTATGGGATTTACAGGTACACAGAGAGTATAGCAGGCTTGCTACGGGTTTCGGCGACCTTAAGTCTACCTGAATCCTAGCGCCGGTGGCGGTCCGATTTTCGGATCGTTGCATGTTGGGAAGTTGGGATGGCTGAATGCATGAAGCGGAATGAGGTTCTGCCATTCTGGAGAACCCAGGTTCGGTTGCTGAAGCCATGTTCAGCCGCCGAACCTGCCTGGGGAGGCAGTTCTGGCTGCCGAACCCTGCCCCCGAAAGTTTGGACATTTTGGCTCTGGATGGAAGTTTCGGCCGCCGAACCTACCCCCGAAAGTGCCTAGGTTTTGGCTCTGGAAGGACTTTTGGCCACCGAACCTATCGCCGAAAGTGCTTGACTTTCGGCTCTGGGGGGACCTTCGGCCGCCGAACCTGCCGCCGAAAGTCCCCTGCCCAGCCTTCCTTTGCATATTTTCTATGCATGTTTTATGATGTTTTAGGGGGTTTATGGGGAGATGTTTAGAGTCATGTTAGAGTATGTTTGGTCCCTCATTTAAGTCCACCTGTGTAGGATCGGACCCGAGGAACAGAGGAGGCCATCAGTGTTAGCTATTTTAGAGTCAGCCATAGGTGAGTAGAACTGAACTATGTTTTAAAGTAAATGAAATTTTTAGCATGTTCATGCATCACGAATGCCATGATATGTACTAGGTTGTTTTGCATTAGAATTCACGAATATGATGCATTGCATAATATGATGTTGATGTGGATGGATATTGGATGACCCATTAGCCCTCAATATGATATGTTATGATACGGCATGGAAGTCCAGTGAGGCCCATTCTACGCCCCTGGCACGATGTGAGAGAAAGACCAGTGAAGGCCATTCTACGCCTCTAGCACATTGGATATGTTATGTTATGTTATGTTAAGAGAAAGACCAGTGAGGCCCATTCTACGCCCCTGGCACAATTGGACTATGTAGAGGGTTAGTGGTGACAAGTCCATCTGTGATGTGAATTGTTTGTGATGTGTTGCATTTCATAATGGCATACGTTTATAAACTATTTTATTGTTCTGCTCACTGGGCTTTAGTATCTCATCCCTTTCCCCTAACCCCCAGGGTTGTAGGAGCACAGGTAGCTATGGGAGAGTCATCAGAGTTCCGGTATAGCATGATGTAATAGTCTAGTAGTGGACATGTAATGATATGTAAAATAATGTAATGTAAGGTATTGTAAGGTCATGTAATGAGGATTAGTATCGTGTTTGGCCCTAATGTATGGTTAATCCCTGTTGTACATGATCTTTATGTAAATGTTTTAATGATGATATATGTTGAACCAAGCTTGATGTATGTAATATTGACCCAACTAGAGCATTTGATGAGGGCTCTAGTATGGGATTTGTATGTATAGAGTTATGATGCATGCACAGGTCAAGCTTGGTATATGGAAAGTTTAAAGTTTTTATAAAAATGTATGATCATGTATGGGATTTTATCAGGTGTACGGGATGTATAGTAGGCTTGCTACGGGTCTCGGCGACCTTAAGTCGATCTGGATCCTAGCGCCGGTAGCGGTCTAGTTTTCGGGTCGTTACAGAGTAGTATCAAAGCCCTAGGTTCGTATGGTCGGACCTAGAGAGTGTTGGGCTCATAGATGTCATAGAAGGGCAAGCACAATAGGAAAAATCATGTCCACTAGGATAGGATGTAGAGTCCTGTCTTGATGACGATGTGAAATGCCATGATGATATGCATGTGCATTAATGTTATGCTATGTATGATGTGGGTTCATGTGGTTCCACATGAACCATATGATGTTAATGCTATGTGTTTAATGTCATTTTTCAGAAGCAGGATGCGAGGCTCACATCGATCCGCTAGATTGACAGGAGCTCCATCGGAAAATGAAGGCATGGATGCCCGTCCCCCTGCTTTGCCAAGGGCAATATCTTGTAGATCAAGTAGAGAGGGAACGTCAAGGGACCCTAGAAGATCTTTTGATGTAAGCAGGAGGGGAACAGTTCAGGGTGGTATGTCAGCTGATGTGAAGGGATCAGAGGAGGATGAACAGAGAAGAGATGGTAGCTTGGGCATGAGTATGTCAGAAGAGGGCATGGAAGAGTCTCAAGGAGGCGCTCAGGTCTCGGGGTTTGGTTACCCACCCCAATATCAACCCTTTCCTTAGGGCCCAGGGTATCCGATGGGGGGTACGTCGGATTACTCCAGCTTTAACCCATATCCCTCCTTCATGCCTTACCCTCCTTTTTACCCAGCATATCCCAGTACCCTATGTATCCACCCTCACCCTTCTATCCAAATCCAGCAAACCCTAA
This sequence comes from Manihot esculenta, assembly GCF_001659605.2. Lineage (NCBI taxonomy): Eukaryota > Viridiplantae > Streptophyta > Magnoliopsida > Malpighiales > Euphorbiaceae > Manihot > Manihot esculenta. Next base: position 16,780,784 of record NC_035168.2, read on the forward strand.
CCCAAGGAATGTTGCACCTCCTCCTCCATCAGCAGAACTAGTAGCCCCTGAAATCCAAACACCTAAACCTAGCTCATCTGTGGGGAGCAAGGTAAAGATGACAGATTACCTGAAGCTGGATGCTCCCAAATTCAAGACAGGTGATGATCCGTTTGAGTACCTCAAAACGGTAAAAATGATAACAGATGAGTTGGGGGCAAATGATAGTAGAGCCATTCAGATGGCAGGGTTCACATTGAAATGCAAGAAAGCAAGAGAACGGTTCAAAAACTATATGGACCCGAGGTTGGAGAGCTTATCCTGAAAGGAGTTTGCAAATGAGTTTGCTGGATGGGCGTTTCCAGACAGTTCCAGAGAGCTGAAAGTTGTTGAGTTTGAGCAGCAAAGGCAGACAGAGGATATGAGTGTCGACGAGTATACCGACAGGTTTCTGGAGTTGCTGCAGTATGTGGGTCAGGCATATGACACAGATCAGAAGAAAGCTAGAAGGTATACCATGAGGCTCGACCCTAGGTATTCCTCTCTGATCCTTACAGTAGAGAGGGAGAGCTTCCACACCATTGTGGATGCAGCACGGAATATGGAGGCTAGTGCCATCATTGACGGGTCAGTTAAGCAGACAGTGGCACAGTCTTCGGGTTCCAAGACCCCAGGCAGGGGAAAGTTAGATCCCTCTTCTCTAAGTGCAGCAGCTTCAGGCAGTAAAAAGTGGGGCAGCACCACTAAAAAGCCAAAGAAGAATAAGTTCTGGAACCGTTTGAAGTCAGGTCTAGGATTAGGTGGTGGCTCGAGCTCAGGTTCAGATGGTTCAGAATGCTTGAGGTGTGGTAAGCCACACAAGGGAGTATGTCAGTTTGGGACGACAGCCTACTTCAGGTGTGGGCAGGAGGGACACATGGCACGGGAGTGTCCTAGGGCAGCTTTTATGGCACCGTCCCAACAGATAGCTTCAGGTAGTGTGGCTCAGCCAGTAGCTCCAGCCATGACTCAGGGCAGTGGTAGAGGCAGAGGGAAAGGGGCAGCCTCTTCTTCAGCAGGTTCCCGAGGTGAAGGTCCATCAGTCCAACTCGGATCTTCACTATGACACAGCAGGAGGCAAACACGTCAAACACCGTGGTGTCAGGTAATCTCATCATTGGATGTTCTGATGTGTATGCTTTAATGGACCCTGGTGCATCTCATTCTTTTGTTGCTCCGAGAGCCGTAGAGAGGTTGGGTTTGACAGTCTCTGGGTTAGAGTGTCCCCTCTGGGTCAGTGGACCCAAGTGTAACCCATCAGTCGCAGAGTCAGTCTGCCGATATAGTCCAACGTTTGTTGAGGGTAGATGCCTTCCAGCCGACCTTGTGGTTCTAGACTTGACGAATTTTGATGTCATTCTAGGGATGGATTGGCTATCTGCTCATGGTGCTACCTTAGACTGCAGAGACAAGGTAGTCAGGTTCAGAGATCAGGATGGGTCAGAGGTTGTCTTCAGGGGAGACAGGAGGGGTATGCCTAGAGGTCTAATATCAGCCCTGCAGGCTCGTAGGTTGCTCAAGAGGGTTGTCAGGGGTTTCTAGCTCACGTTAGAGAGCTTGATAGTCAGGTCAGGGAGCCCACCTCAGTGCCCGTAGTCAGAGAGTTTGCAGATATCTTTCCAGACGAGCTTCCAGGACTACCACCTGCTAGGGAGATAGAGTTCAAAATAGAAGTGATGCCTGGAACCAGACCGATCTCTATCCCTCCCTACAGGATGGCACCTGCAGAGTTGAAAGAGTTGAAGGATCAATTACAAGAATTGGTAGATAAGGGTTTCATCCGACCGAGTACCTCACCTTGGGGTGCTCCAGTGCTGTTTGTAAAGAAGAAGGATGGATCCCTAAGACTTTGTATTGACTACAGGCAGTTGAACAAAGTCACTACCAAGAATAAGTATCTGTTACCTAGGATCGACGATCTATTTGACCAGCTAGCAGGAGCAGGTTGTTTTTTCAAGATAGATCTGAGATCTGGGTACCACCAGCTGAGAATTAGAGAAGAAGATGTGCCGAAGTCGGCGGTCAGGACCAGATATGGGCATTATGACTTCCTAGTAATGCCGTTTGGGCTAACCAATGCCCCTGCAGCATTCATGGATCTCATGAACGGAGTTTTTAGCCAGTATCTGAATCACTTTGTTATTATCTTCATTGATGATATCTTAGTGTATTCCAAAAACGCGGAGGAGCATGCCCATCATCTGAGGATAGTTTTGCAGACCCTGAGGGAGCATGGCTTATATGCCAAGTTCTCCAAATGCGAATTCTGGTTGAGGAGCATTCCCTTCTTGGGACATGTTGTATCAGAAAAAGGAATTGAGGTGGACCCTAATAAGGTAGAAGCTGTAGCTAACTGGCCCAGACCCACTACAGTTACAGAGATTAAGAGTTTTCTAGGTTTGGCAGGTTACTACAGGAGGTTCGTTAAGGACTTCTCCAAAATTGCCGCTCCTATGACTAGATTGACAAAGAAGAATCAGAGGTTTGTGTGGTCTTGTAATACCCGGCTAGATTCCGACATCAGAATCCCTACCTTTCGGCGGAATCTCCGTTGGAATTGGGAGTTCTGAAGATGCCAGAGGCTTCTAGAAGGGTAAAATGTGTTTTCTAAAATATTTTTACTGATTTTATGGTTTTAAATGGAGAAGAATTGAGTTTTGAAAAGAAAAAGACCAAGGAGGCGATTGCCAGGTTCGGCCGCCGAAAGTGAAGTTCGGCCGCCGAACATGGAAAGACTTTGGGAGTGCTTTTGGCCTCCGAAAGTCTTGTTTGAACGAGCCAAGGTTCGGCCGCCGAAAGTCAAGTTCGGCCGCCGAACATGCATGAGTTTAGGGGGCACATTAGGCTGCCGAAGGTCTTCGACCAGGCCACCTATAAAGGGCCCTCAGATCGGAAATGGGCGAGTTTTCTCCCCATTCTCGAGCTCAGGTGAGTTTTTGTCCTCCCTTGGTCATTTTCATGTTTTTTCTTCATCTCCTTCATGTTTTCATGAGTTCCATGGTGGTTTTGAAGTGTTTTCAAGCTTAGATCAAGTTTTGGGAACTTGGAGACCCAAGGAGTTGGTTCCTCCCCTCTCCAAGTTAAAGCTCGCACAAACCCTCGATCTTCAAGAGGTAAGTGTAGATCTTTGCTTTCCTAGTGTCTTTTGAAGTTTTATGAAGGTTTTAATGGTAGAGTATGGGTAGATATGCATGTTAGGATTTATGTGGGTTTTATGCCCAATGTATGCTTATGCTTATTTATGTGATGTTATGTTGAGGGTTTAAGTTAGTTTATGCATGTGGGAGTGAGTATGCATGATGGGGAGAGAGTATGTGAGGATTTGGGTTGTTTTGATGGTTTTGGCCTATGTGGGTCATAAGCTATCTATGTATGTTTTTGATGTTCTTTATTGGAGTTTAAGCTTGTTTAAGCTCCTTTGTGCATGGTTTAAGGTTTATGCATGTTTTGGTTAAGTTGGGTGCTTGTTTTGGGGTGTTTGGAAGGTTTGGGAGGCTTGAATGCATGAGAAGCTAAGTTCTGCCCTTCTGGGAAGAACTCAGGTTCGGCCGCCGAAAGTGGCTTCGGCCGCAGAACCTGCCTTTGGATGCATGGTTTGGCCGCCTAACCTTGCCCCCGACAGTTGATTTTTGGCTTGAAAGTAGACTTTCGGCCGCCGAAGGAAGGATTCGGCCGCCGAAGGTGCCTGACTTTCGTCTCTGGAGTGGGACTTTCGGCCGCCGAAGGTGCCGCCGAAAGTGCCCGAGTTTCGTCTCTGGAGGGAAGGTTCGGCCGCCGAAGGTGCCGCCGAAAGTACCCTGTCCAGTCTTTTCAGGGGTGTTTTCTATGCATGTTTAAGTGATGTTTTAGGGGTTTTTAGGTAGTTGTTTATGAGTTGTTTAGAGTGTGTTTGGCACCTCATTCGAGTCCACCTGTGTAGGATCGGACCCGAGAGAACGAGGAGGCCATCAGTGTTAGCTGTTGCCGAGTCAGTCAGCGTCGGCCAGAGAAGTGAGTAGAACTAACTTAATCTTTTATTTTACAAAATCAAATGCCTAAAGCATGTTCATGCATCATGTTTATATGTAATAGGTTGATTGCACTAGTTTCACGAATATGACGCATTGCATTATTTACTTGTTGATGTGGATGGACCGAGGCGACTTCAATAGCCCATAGATCTGTCATATTGAAAGTCCTGTGTGAGTCCTTTGAGAGCCGGTGTAACGCCCCGGAAATCCGGACCGCTACCGGCGCTAGGATCCAGATCGGCATAAGGCCGCCGGGACCCGTAGCAAGCCGAACATATACCTGTAAACCTGCTTAATCCCATACATGATCAACCATCATTCAAAAAAAAAAAAATTAAAACTTTTCTTTTATACATGTGATCAATCACCAACTCAACCTGTGCATACTCTGAACATATACATAAAAGAAGTCCCTCTGTGGGATCTCATCAAAGCCTCGGAGGGCTATACATCATGTGTTGAGTTAGTTTTGCATAAACATCATCTCATAAGATCATGTACTTAAAATAAACGGGATTAGCAATACATTGTAGTCAAGCACAACTCTATCCTCAATAACATAATTACACAACTGTTCAAAACTCTACATTACATTCTTATCATTGTCATGTCCACAAACTCTAACTATTACATACATATGACTTTTCTCTTCTTTGCTTCTCTATCAAACCCGTACCTGCAAACCTGGGGGTTAGGGGAGAGGGGTGAGCTAGATGCCCAGTGAGTAGAACTATATAAAAAAAGATATTTAAAACATGCTATAATGGAATGCATCATTGCACAAACATTTCACATCATGGAAGGACCGACCCAAAAATCCCTCAGCTCCATGCCCGGCCCTATTATGGGCACCACAGGACTTCGTATTGCCCGGCCCTATTATGGGCACCACAGGACTTCGTAAATCGGAGCTATTGCCCGGCCCTATTATGGGCACCACAGGACTTCGTACACAGGACTAGTGAGTCGTGCAATGTCCCTCCTCATCAACCACAATACAATAATGCAATGTAGCATATTCGTGATTCTAATGCAAACAACCTATATTATAGTCATGATGCATGAAACATGATAAAACATTCACTTTATTAATTTAAAAGGTTAAGTATAGTTCCACTCACCTCTGGCTGACTCTGTCAAACTCTCAGCAGCTGGCTCACTGCTGGGGTCCTTGGTTCCTCGGGTCCGAACCTACACAGGTGGACTCCAATGAGGGACCAATATATATAATCATAACTCTAATGTATCCCCCAAAAACCCCCTAAAATATCATGAAAACATCACAGAAAATATGCATGAAATGGCTGAACAGGACACCTTCGGCGGCACCTTCGGCGGCCGAAAGTCCTGGACAGAGACGAAACTCAGCTAGGTTCGGCGGCACCTTCGGCGGCCGAAAGTGCCAGACAGAGACGAAAGTCTCTTTTCGGGGGCACCTTCGGCAGCCGAAAGCTGCCTTCACAAGAGGGGTTCGGCGGCCGAAACTCCCTTCGGCTGCCGAACCTGGTTTCTGCCAAATGGCAGAAACTTGGTTCAAATGAACCTCCTGCCTCCCAAAGCCACAGATCATGCATATTTCTCAACCAAAACATACATACAAGTTCCTAGGGGCCTCAAACATGCATATACCCCATCTACAACACTTCATACACACACAATCAAGCTACATTGCTCAAAAACTCAACATAACCCATAAACTCAACATATGTCCTAAACATGCATTTCTACCCATAGATCTTACTTAAAACTTGTTTAAAACATAAAAAGGGTTCAAGATCGACCCTTACCTCTTGAAGAAACGAGAGGAAAGTGATCCTAGCTTGGAGATGGAGAGATTAAGCTCTTTGAACCTCCAAGCACTCAAAACTTGCTCAAAACTTGCTCAAAGCTCACAAATCTTCAAAACGAAGTTATAAACTCGTTAAAACCATGAAAGATCTAAAGGAAACACTCAAGATCGAGGGAGGAGCGGTGGAGACTCACCTTGGCCGACAATGGGAGAGAAAAAGCTCGCCCGTGCGGACCTAGGGGACCCTTTTATAGTGGCTGGCCAGGCCACGTTCGGGGGCCGAATGTGCCTCCGCATCCATGCAATGTTCGGCGGCCGAACATAAGGTTCGGCGGCCGAACCTGCACTTCCCTCTCTTAGACTTTCGGGGGCCTAACGTGCCTCCCAAAGTCCATGCATGTTCGGCGGCCGAAAGTGAGTTTCGGCGGCCGAACCTGGGTTTTCCCTTAAAGAAATTTTCATGCAAAAACTCATTTAAAATCATACTTAAAACATTAAAAACATGAAAACATTTTATAAAAACATGCTTTTACCCTTCTAGAGGTTTCCGACACCCAAATTCTACCGGACGGTAGGAATTCCGGTACCGGAGTCTAGCCGGGTATTACATTCTCCCCCCCTTAAGAACATTCGTCCCCGAATGTTCCTCAACTAGCACATGCATAGCAAAACAACATAACATACATATATAACACATAGAGACTAACCTTAAAAGAGATGGGGATATTGCTGGAGCATGGACTCCCGTGTCTCCCAGGTACATTCTTCCATATTGTGGTGGTTCCAAAGGACTTTCACCATCGGGATTTCCTTGTTCCTTAGCTTTCTGATCTGAGTGTCTAGAATCCGCACTGGCTGTTCAACATAAGTGAGATCCTCTTGGATCTCCACATCAGGCTCACTAAGAACCTTGCCCGGTTCTGACACGAACTTCCTCAACATGGAAACATGGAAAACCGGATGGATTCTCTCCATAGAAGCAGGCAAGTCCAGCTTGTACGATACATTCCCAACTTTTTGCAAGACCTCAAAGGGCCCGATGTACCGTGGAGCTAACTTACCTTTCTTTCCGAACCGAACCACCCCTTTCATTGGGGACACCTTGAGCAATACTAGATCCCCCTCCTGAAACTCTACCTGTCTCCTGCGGATGTCTGTATAACTCTTCTGCCTGCTTGTGGCAGTCTTTATCCTTTCTCTGATCATGGGCACCACTCTGCTGGTGATCTCTACAAGCTCGGGCCCTGCTAAGGACCTCTCTCCAACCTCTTCCCAGCAAACGGGTGACCTGCACTTCCTCCCATACAAAGCTTCATATGGAGCCATCCCAATGCTAGCATGATAGCTGTTATTGTAGGCGAACTCTACCAAGGGTAGATGTTGCCTCCAAGAACCGCCAAAATCTAGCACACACATCCTGAGCATATCCTCTATTGTCTGGATGGTCCTCTCTGATTGTCCATCAGTCTGGGGATGGAAGGCAGTACTGAAATCCAACCTGGTACCCATAGCATTCTGCAGACTCCGCCAAAACCTGGAGGTGAACTGGGGCCCTCTATCTGACACTATAGAAACTGGGACCCCATGCAGCCTGACAACTTCATCCACATAAACCTGCGCTAACTTATCCACAGAGTAGTTGCTCCTAACAGGGATGAAGTGAGCAGATTTGGTGAGTCTGTCCACAATCACCCATATGGAGTCTAGTCTGTTGGATGTTGCCGGTAACCCCACTACAAAATCCATAGCGATATTCTCCCATTTCCACTCTGGAATCGGCAGTGGGTTAAGCATTCCAGCCGGCTTCTGATGTTCCAGCTTCACCCTCTGACATATTTCGCAGGCTGACACGAACTGTGCCACTTCCCTCTTCATAGCTGGCCACCAATACACCCTCTTCAGATCCTGGTACATCTTGGTGGCTCCAGGGTGAACACTGTACCTTGCATTATGAGCCTCTCTCATAATGTCTCCTTTAAGCCCGATGTCATCTGGTACACATAGTCTGTTCCCATAGCGGAGGATCCCCTTATCATCGAATCTGAACTCACTGTTTTTGCCTGACTGAACAGTCCTGGCAATCTTCACTAACTCTGGGTCCTCGTGCTGTTTCTGAGCCACCTGCTCCAGAAACACGGGGGTTACTTTCATCTGTGCAATCAAAGCACCTGTACCAGACAACTCCATCTGTAGACCCTCATTGATGAGTTTATAAAATTCCTTCACCACCGGTCTCCTCTCTGCCGTGATGTGGGATAGACTGCCAAGTGATTTCCGGCTTAAGGCATCAGCTACTACATTAGCCTTACCCGGATGGTACTGGATCTTGCAATCATAGTCACTCAACAGTTCTACCCATCTCCTCTGCCTCAAGTTCAGCTCTCTCTGGTTCAAGATGTGTTGCAGGCTCTTATGATCTGTGAAGATCTCACATTTTACCCCATAGAGGTAATGCCTCCACATCTTGAGGGCAAAGATAACTGCTGCCATTTCCAGGTCGTGTGTGGGGTAATTCAACTCATGCCTCTTCAGCTGTCTAGAAGCATAAGCGATCACCCTACCATTCTGCATCAACACACAACCCAGGCCTACTCTGGATGCATCACAGAACACTGTGAAATCCTCATTGCTGTTTGGCAGAGCTAACACTGGTGCTGAAGTCAACCTCTTCTTGAGCTCCTCAAAGCTTTCTTCACACTGATCGGTCCACTCAAATCTCTGATTCTTTCTGGTTAATCTGGTTAAAGGAGCTGCAATCTTAGAGAAGTCCTGAACGAACCTCCTGTAGTAGCCAGCCAAACCCAAGAAGCTTCTGATCTCTGTCACTGAGGTGGGTCTTGGCCAGTTAGTCACAGCTTCAACCTTCTTGGGGTCCACTTCTATCCCATTCTCTGACACTATATGCCCCAAGAATGATATGCTCCTTAACCAGAACTCACACTTGGAGAACTTGGCATACAAGCCATGTTCCCTCAAGGTCTGTAATACAATCCTCAGATGCTGGGCATGCTCCTCTGCATTCCTGGAATACACTAGGATATCATCTATAAAGACAATAACGAAGTGATCCAGGTATGGTCTGAATACTCTGTTCATGAGGTCCATGAATGCTGCAGGGGCGTTAGTTAACCCAAACGGCATTACAAGGAACTCATAGTGCCCATATCTGGTCCTGAAAGCTGTCTTTGGTGTGTCTTCTTCCCTTATCCTCAGCTGATGGTACCCTGATCTTAGATCTATCTTGGAGAAACAACCCGCTCCTGCTAGCTGGTCGAATAGATCATCGATCCTTGGCAATGGGTACTTGTTCTTGGTAGTGACCTTGTTCAACTGCCTGTAGTCAATACAAAGTCTGAGGGATCCATCCTTCTTTCTCACAAAAAGCACTGGAGCACCCCAAGGTGAGGTACTCGGTCGGATGAAGCCCTTATCTACCAGATCTTGCAACTGTTCTTTCAGTTCCTTCAATTCTGCTGGTGCCATCCTGTAGGGAGGGATAGAGATCGGTCTAGTTCCAGGCATCAGTTCAATCTCGAACTCTATCTCCCTAGCAGGTGGTAGTCCTGGAAGTTCTTCTGGAAAGACATCCAGAAATTCTCTGACAACTGGCACTGAGGCTGGCTCCCTGACCTGACTATCTAGCTCTTTCACGTGAGCTACATACCCCTGACATCCCTTCCTAAGCAGCCTACGAGCCTGTAGGGCCGATATCAGACCTCTAGGCGTACCCCTCTTGTCTCCTCTGAAGACAACCTCTGACCCGTTCTGATCTCTGAACCTGACTACCTTGTCCCTGCAGTCCAAGGTAGCACCATGGGTAGATAGCCAATCCATCCCTAGAATGACGTCAAAATCTGTCAAATCTAGAACCACAAGGTCGGCGGAGAGGCATCTTCCCTCAACAAACACTGGACAGTACCGGCAGACTGACTCTGCCGCCGTCGGGTCACACTTGGGTCCACTGACCCATAGGGGACAATCTAACCCAGAGACCATCAACCCTAACCTCTCAACTGCCCTCGGAGAAATAAAGGAATGAGATGCACCCGGGTCCATTAATGCATACACATCAGAACACCCAATGATGAGATTACCTGACACCACGGTGTTGGATGTGTTCGCCTCCTGCTGAGTCATTGTGAAGATCCTGGCTGGAGCTGATGGACCTTCACCTCGGGAACCAGAAGAAGAGGCTGCCCCTCTCCCTCTACCTCTGCCACTGCCCTGTGTTGTGGCTGGAGCTGCTGGTTGTGCCACACTACCCGAAGCTGTCTGTTGGGGCTGGCCCATGAAAGGTGCTCTAGGACAATCCCGAGCTATGTGTCCCTCCTGGCCACATCTGAAACATGCATTGGTCCCCCATCGACACGCTCCCTTGTGTGGCCTCCCACACCTTTGGCATTCTGCACCATCTGAGCCTGAACTCGAGCCACCGCCAAATCCTAGACCGGATTTCAGCTTGTTCCAGAACTTGTTCTTCTTGGGCTTCTTAGTGCTACTCCATCTCTTACTACCTGAACTCTGAGTAGAGGGTCCTAGCCCTCCTCTGCCTGGGGTCTTAACCCCTGAAGACTGGGTCACTGACTGCTTCACTGACCCCTCAACTATGGCACTGGCCTCCATTCTTCGAGCCATATCTACCACTGTGTGAAAACTCTCCCTCTCAGCTGATTGAATCAATGAGGAGTACCTGGACTGTAATTTCATGACATATCTCCTGGCCTTCTTCACATCTGTATCTAGAGCTTGCCCTGAGAAGGGTAATAGCTCCAGAAATCTGTCTGTGTACTCCTCTATGCTCATGTCTTCTGTCTGTCTCAGTTGTTCAAACTCAATCATTTTCAACTCTCTGGAACTATCTGGAAATGCCCATCCAGCAAACTCATTGGCGAATTCCTCCCATGTCATACTGTCTAGTCTCGGGTCCACATAGCACTTGAACCATTCCTTTGCCTTTTTGCACTTCAGGGTGAACCCTGCCATCTCAATGGCTCTTCTATCATCCGCCCCTAGCTCATCAGTGATCGTCTTTACTGCTCTCAGGTATTCAAAGGGATCATCCCCTGACTTATATTTAGGAGCATCCAGCTTAAGGTAAGCTGTCATTTTCACCTTACTCCCACTGGCTGAGCTAGGTCTAGGAGGTTGAGTATCTGGGGCTACTGGTTCTGTAGGTGGTGGAGGTGGGGATGCAGCATTCCCCGGGGTGGGGTTTGCTGGGTGAGGATGGAAGGATGAGGGTGGATAGGCTGGGTACTGTGGGTACGGTGGATAGAAAGGTGGATAAGGCATGTGAGTAGGGTAGGGATTAAAGCTGGAGTAATCCGACGTACTTCCCATCGGATACCCGGGACTCTGTGCATAGGGTGGGTAATAGGGTGGAAAACCATACCCCGAGGCCTGAGTGCCTCCTTGTGACTCCCCTGTCCCTTCTTCTGACATGCCAACATCCAGATTCCCATCCCTTCTCTGATCTTCTTCCATAACCTCCCTCACATCTGAAGAACTCCCTCCTCTTTCTGTTCCCCTTCTGCTAGTATCAAAAGACCTTCTAGGGTCCCTTGATACTCTTTCTCTGTTTGTTCTGCATGACATTGCCCTAGGCAATGTGGGAGGACGGGCGCTTGTGCCCTCATCCTCTGGTGGGACTCCTGTCAATCGTGCAGATCGACGAGTTCCTCTCATTCTGTTTCTGAAAAACAGCACATAACTCACAAGCATTAGCATCATATGGTTCATGTGGAGTCACATGAACCTACATCACATACATGGCAAACATAGCATATCATTTATGCGCATGCATATAGTCATGGCATATCACATCATCATAGTAAGACAGGACTCTACATCCTATCCTAGTGGACATGACCTTTCCTATTGTGCTTGACCCTCTAATACTTCTATGAGCCCGACACGCTAGGTCCGACCATGTGAACCTAGGGCTCTGATACCACTCTGTAACGCCCCGGAAATCCGGACCGCTACCGGCGCTAGGATCCAGATCGGCATAAGGCCGCCGGGACCCGTAGCAAGCCGAACATATACCTGTAAACCTGCTCAATCCCATACATGATCAACCATCATTCAAAAAAAAAAAATTAAAACTTTTCTTTTATACATGTGATCAATCACCAACTCAACCTGTGCATACTCTGAACATATACATAAAAGAAGTCCCTCTGTGGGATCTCATCAAAGCCTCGGAGGGCTATACATCATGTGTTGAGTTAGTTTTGCATAAACATCATCTCATAAGATCATGTACTTAAAATAAACGGGATTAGCAATACATTGTAGTCAAGCACAACTCTATCCTCAATAACATAATTACACAACTGTTCAAAACTCTACATTACATTCTTATCATTGTCATGTCCACAAACTCTAACTATTACATACATATGACTTTTCTCTTCTTTGCTTCTCTATCAAACCCGTACCTGCAAACCTGGGGGTTAGGGGAGAGGGGTGAGCTAGATGCCCAGTGAGTAGAACTATATAAAAAAAGATATTTAAAACATGCTATAATGGAATGCATCATTGCACAAACATTTCACATCATGGAAGGACCGACCCAAAAATCCCTCAGCTCCATGCCCGGCCCTATTATGGGCACCACAGGACTTCGTATTGCCCGGCCCTATTATGGGCACCACAGGACTTCGTAAATCGGAGCTATTGCCCGGCCCTATTATGGGCACCACAGGACTTCGTACACAGGACTAGTGAGTCGTGCAATGTCCCTCCTCATCAACCACAATACAATAATGCAATGTAGCATATTCGTGATTCTAATGCAAACAACCTATATTATAGTCATGATGCATGAAACATGATAAAACATTCACTTTATTAATTTAAAAGGTTAAGTATAGTTCCACTCACCTCTGGCTGACTCTGTCAAACTCTCAGCAGCTGGCTCACTGCTGGGGTCCTTGGTTCCTCGGGTCCGAACCTACACAGGTGGACTCCAATGAGGGACCAATATATATAATCATAACTCTAATGTATCCCCCAAAAACCCCCTAAAATATCATGAAAACATCACAGAAAATATGCATGAAATGGCTGAACAGGACACCTTCGGCGGCACCTTCGGCGGCCGAAAGTCCTGGACAGAGACGAAACTCAGCTAGGTTCGGCGGCACCTTCGGCGGCCGAAAGTGCCAGACAGAGACGAAAGTCTCTTTTCGGGGGCACCTTCGGCAGCCGAAAGCTGCCTTCACAAGAGGGGTTCGGCGGCCGAAACTCCCTTCGGCTGCCGAACCTGGTTTCTGCCAAATGGCAGAAACTTGGTTCAAATGAACCTCCTGCCTCCCAAAGCCACAGATCATGCATATTTCTCAACCAAAACATACATACAAGTTCCTAGGGGCCTCAAACATGCATATACCCCATCTACAACACTTCATACACACACAATCAAGCTACATTGCTCAAAAACTCAACATAACCCATAAACTCAACATATGTCCTAAACATGCATTTCTACCCATAGATCTTACTTAAAACTTGTTTAAAACATAAAAAGGGTTCAAGATCGACCCTTACCTCTTGAAGAAACGAGAGGAAAGTGATCCTAGCTTGGAGATGGAGAGATTAAGCTCTTTGAACCTCCAAGCACTCAAAACTTGCTCAAAACTTGCTCAAAGCTCACAAATCTTCAAAACGAAGTTATAAACTCGTTAAAACCATGAAAGATCTAAAGGAAACACTCAAGATCGAGGGAGGAGCGGTGGAGACTCACCTTGGCCGACAATGGGAGAGAAAAAGCTCGCCCGTGCGGACCTAGGGGACCCTTTTATAGTGGCTGGCCAGGCCACGTTCGGGGGCCGAATGTGCCTCCGCATCCATGCAATGTTCGGCGGCCGAACATAAGGTTCGGCGGCCGAACCTGCACTTCCCTCTCTTAGACTTTCGGGGGCCTAACGTGCCTCCCAAAGTCCATGCATGTTCGGCGGCCGAAAGTGAGTTTCGGCGGCCGAACCTGGGTTTTCCCTTAAAGAAATTTTCATGCAAAAACTCATTTAAAATCATACTTAAAACATTAAAAACATGAAAACATTTTATAAAAACATGCTTTTACCCTTCTAGAGGTTTCCGACACCCAAATTCTACCGGACGGTAGGAATTCCGGTACCGGAGTCTAGCCGGGTATTACAGCCGGGCATTGATGGATAAGTCCTGTGCGAGCCCTTTTAGGGTCGGGCACCATGTTATGTGATTGAAAGTCCTGTGTGAGCTCTTTGTGGACCGGGCATTATTGAAAGTCCTGTGTGAGCTTCTTCGGGGGCCGGGCACCGACAGAGGGAGTCTTGAAGTCATGTCCAATCCGTGATATGATTTGTTTGTGCTATGACGCATTTCATGAAAGCATGTAATTAATGAACTGTTTTTCTTTGTTTCTACTCATTGGGCTTTTTAGCTCACCCCTCTCCCCTAACCCCAGTGTTGCAGGTTTGAGGTTGATCGGGAAGTCTCAAGAGCAAAGGTTTTGCTTTTGTAATAGTATTAGCTTAGTATTTTTAGTGTGGACATGTATTATAATTTGATAAAATGATTTGTAAGAGTATGTAATGTTAAGTAAGTGGAGTTATGTTTATGGTTTAGTACTGTGCTTGGCCCTGAGACTTGGTTAGTCCCTGTTTAATACATGATGTATGTATGCTAGAGGTTACAGTTGTGTTTGAGCTAATCTTGTGTCATGTGTTGTTTACTACATTATGTTATTTGATGAGGACCTTAGTGGAGGTCTGATGTTTGTGGTTTGATGCATGCACAGGTTAGGTTATAGTTCTTTGGATGTGACTCCGGCTTCATGTATGTTATGTTGACCCGGCTAGAGTTATGATGAGGACTCTAGTAGGGGATCCTTTTATGTTCTCAGTTATGTCGCGTACAGGTCAAGCTCGGTATTTACATCAGATGTTTCAGTTTTTATGTTTAAGTTTTGATCATGTATGGGATTTGACCAGGTGATAGGAGGTATGTTTGGCTTGCTACGGGTCCCGGCAGCCTTAAGCCGATCTGGATCCTAGCGCCGGTGGCAGTTCGGGCCGTTACAGAGGGGTATCGGTTTCCGGGCTGTTACAGAATGGTATCAGAGCTTTGGGCCTCAAGAGTACGGTGTGTTGCACATCGGAAGGAGGTTGGTTTAGATGTCATAGAAGGGCAAGCACAATAGGTAAAATCATGTCCACTAGGATAGGATGTAGATTCCTGTCTTCTATGATAATGATGTGTAATGCCATGAGTTTATGCATGTGCATTAATGTTATGTATGATATGCTATGTATGTTGTGGTTCATGTGTTTCCACCTGAACCGTGTGATGATTGCTAATGCATGTTTGATTGATTGCTTGTGTGTTGTTCTTCAGAGGAGCCAGAATGCGAGGTGCTCATCGATCTGTTGAATCGACTAGAGTTCCATCTGAGAGGGAAGGTATGGACACCTTTCCCCCTGCTCTGCCAAGAGCGCAGTCGTGGGGAGTCGGCAGATGGGGAACATCAAGGGACCCTGGAAGGTCTTTTGATACAAGCAGAGAAGGAATGGCTCCAAGAAGGATGTCAGCTAGTATGAGGGAAGTAGAGTCGGATGTTCAGAGAAGAGATGTCAGTTTGGGAATAAGAGTACCAGAAGAAGGTATGGGAGTTTTTCTGGAGGATGCTCAGACTCAGGATTCCAGGATCTCAAGTTCAGGAGGGATTGATCCCTCCACTATGAGTACAGCCTCCACGAAAAGCAAGAAGTGGGGTAGAACCCTGAGGGGGAAGAAGAAGAAGTTGTGGAGACGGTTGAAGTCTAGTCTGGGATTAGGTGGTGGCTCAAGCTCTGGCTCAGACAGTTCAAGATGTATGAGGTGCGGAAGGCCGCACAAGGGAGTCTGCCGTTATGGGACTAATCTATGTTACAGGTGCGGACAGGAGGGGCACATAGCACGTGAGTGTCCCACTGCGCCCAGGTTGGCTCCGTCCCAGCAAGCAGCTTCAGGTAGAGCAGCTCAGCCAGCAGCTCCAGCCATAGTTCAGGTTAGTGGTCGAGGCAGCGGAAGAGGGTCAGTCCCTCATTCTTCAGGTTCCCGTGGAGAAGGTCCGTCAGCTCCAGCTCGGATCTTCACCCAAGCTCAGCAAGAGGCAGACACATCAAACACAGTGGTGCCAGGTATGCTCACTTTTGAACGTTCTGATGTGTATGTTTTTGTGAACCCTGGAGTATTCTCTTTCTTTAGTTGCTCTAGGAGCCGTCGAGAGGTTGAGTTGATAGCTTCTGGGCTAGAGTGTTCTCTTTGGGTCAGTGGACTCACGTGTGATCCATCTGTGGCGGAGTCAGTCTGCCGGTCCAGTTCAATGTCAGTTGAGGGTAGATGCCTTCCACTCGACTTTGAGGTCCTAGACTTGACTGTCTGGACGTCAATCGAGGGATGGATGGGTTTCTACTCGTGGTGCTATCTTGGTCTGTAAAGACAAAGTAGTCAGGTTCAGAGGACAGGATGGGTCAGAGGTAGTCTGTTGAGGGGACAGTAGGGATGCCTAGAGGTTTGATGTCAGCCTGTTAGGTTCGTAGGGTACGTAGGAGGGGTTGTCAGAGGGTTCGAGCTCTTATTGAGAGGTTAGCAGTCGGGTCAGGGAACCAGCCTCAGTGTTAGTTGTTAGAGAGAGTTCTTAGTTGTTTTCCCAGGCTAGTTGTCAGGTTCACCATCTGTTAGGGAATGGAGTTGAGCATAGGAGTGGTG
Organism: Manihot esculenta; assembly: GCF_001659605.2. Lineage (NCBI taxonomy): Eukaryota > Viridiplantae > Streptophyta > Magnoliopsida > Malpighiales > Euphorbiaceae > Manihot > Manihot esculenta. The sequence goes on from NC_035168.2 coordinate 16,797,335, forward strand.
TCTGGACCTGAAACCATTTCTATTCTCCCCTACAGGATGGCACCTGTAGAATTGTTAGAGCAGTTGTGAGACTTGGTAGACAAGGGTTTTATCCGACCTAGTACCTCACCCTGGATTGCTCCAGTATGGTTGTGGGAAAAGAAGGATGGATCCTTGAGACTTTGTAATGACTGTAAGCAGGTGACCAAGGTCACTACCAAGGGCAGGTATTCCCATACAGGATGGATGATCTATTGGGACAGCTAGTAGGAGCTGTTTGTTTTCCAAGATAGATCTGAAATCTGGGTACTACCTGTGAGAGTTGGGTTAGCGTTGGGTTAGTAGTGAGAAGAAGCCAGTTGGTAAAAATGAAGAGAAAAGAGAAAGGATCAGAGTGGCGCAGCAGAAGCTTGTGGAGTTCAGGAGAAGGTTGGGTATTGCTAAAATATGTTCGAAAGACCGGGAGTTTATACTCCAGCAGTACCTGTGTCTCTCTTTAGAGAGAGGTTTTAGGTTTTGCTTGCTTGTTTTATGATTGCCTGTTTGTTTGTGGAACATTCGGGGACGAATGTTCTTAAAGGGGGGAAGAATGTAATACCCGGCTAGATTCCGACATCAGAATCCCTACCTTCCGGCGGAATCTCCGTTGGAATCGGGAGTTCTGAAGATGCCAGAGGCTTCTAGAAGGGTAAATTGTGTTTTCTAAAATATTTTTACTGATTTTATGGTTTTAAATGGAGAAGAATTGAGTTTTGAAAAGAAAAAGACCAAGGAGGCGATTGCCAGGTTCGGCCGCCGAAAGTGAAGTTCGGCCGCCGAACATGGAAAGACTTCGGGAGTGCTTTTGGCCTCCGAAAGTCTTGTTTGAACGAGCCAAGGTTCGGCCGCCGAAAGTCAAGTTCGGCCGCCGAACATGCATGAGTTTAGGGGGCACGTTAGGCTGCCGAAGGTCTTCGACCAGGCCACCTATAAAGGGCCCTCAGATCGGAAATGGGCGAGTTTTCTCCCCATTCTCGAGCTCAGGTGAGTTTTTGTCCTCCCTTGGTCATTTTCATGTTTTTTCTTCATCTCCTTCATGTTTTCATGAGTTCCATGGTGGTTTTGAAGAGTTTTCAAGCTTAGATCAAGTTTTGGGAACTTGGAGACCCAAGGAGTTGGTTCCTCCCCTCTCCAAGTTAAAGCTCGCACAAACCCTCGATCTTCAAGAGGTAAGTGTAGATCTTTGCTTTCCTAGTGTCTTTTGAAGTTTTATGAAGGTTTTAATGGTAGAGTATAGGTAGATATGCATGTTAGGATTTATGTGGGTTTTATGCCCAATGTATGCTTATGCTTATTTATGTGATGTTATGTTCAGGGTTTAAGTTAGTTTATGCATGTGGGAGTGAGTATGCATGATGGGGAGAGGGTATGTGAGGATTTGGGTTGTTTTGATGGTTTTGGCCTATGTGGGTCATAAGCTATCTATGTATGTTTTTGATGTTCTTTGTTAGAGTTTAAGCTTGTTTAAGCTCCTTTGTGCATGGTTTAAGGTTTATGCATGTTTTGGTTAAGTTGGGTGCTTGTTTTGGGGTGTTTGGAAGGTTTGGGAGGCTTGAATGCATGAGAAGCTGAGTTCTGCCCTTCTGGGAAGAACTCAGGTTCGGCCGCCGAAAGTGGCTTCGGACGCCGAACCTGCCTTTGGATGCATGGTTTGGCCGCCTAACCTTGCCCCCGACAGTTGATTTTTGGCTTGAAAGCAGACTTTCGGCCGCCGAAGGAAGGATTCGGCCGCCGAAGGTGCCTGACTTTCGTCTCTGGAGTGGGACTTTCGGCCGCCGAAGGTGCCGCCGAAAGTGCCCAAGTTTCGTCTCTGGAGGGAAGGTTCGGCCGCCGAAGGTGCCGCCGAAAGTGCCCTGTCCAGTCTTTTCAGGGGTGTTTTCTATGCATGTTTAAGTGATGTTTTAGGGGTTTTTAGGTAGTTGTTTATGAGTTGTTTAGAGTGTGTTTGGCACCTCATTCGAGTCCACCTGTGTAGGATCGGACTCGAGAGAACGAGGAGGCCATCAGTGTTAGCTGTTGCCGAGTCAGTCAGCGTCGGCCAGAGAAGTGAGTAGAACTAACTTAATCTTTTATTTTACAAAATCAAATGCCTAAAGCATGTTCATGCATCATGTTTATATGTAATAGGTTGATTGCACTAGTTTCACGAATATGACGCATTGCATTATTTACTTGTTGATGTGGATGGACCGAGGCGACTTCAATAGCCCATAGATCTGTCATATTGAAAGTCCTGTGTGAGTCCTTTGAGAGCCGAGCATTGATGGATAAGTCCTGTGCGAGCCCTTTTAGGGTCGGGCACCATATTATGTGATTGAAAGTCCTGTGTGAGCTCTTTGTGGACCGGGCATTATTGAAAGTCTTGTGTGAGCTTCTTCGGGGGCCGGGCACCGACAGAGGGAGTCTTGAAGTCATGTCCAATCCGTGATATGATTTGTTTGTGCTATGACGCATTTCATGAAAGCATGTAATTAATGAACTGTTTTTCTTTGTTTCTACTCATTGGGCTTTTTAGCTCACCCCTCCCCCCTAACCCCAGTGTTGCAGGTTTGAGGTTGATCGGGAAGACTCAAGAGCAAAGGTTTTGCTTTTGTAATAGTATTAGCTTAGTATTTTTAGTGTGGACATATATTATAATTTGATAAAATGATTTGTAAGAGTATGTAATGTTAAGTAAGTGGAGTTATGTTTATGGTTTAGTACTGTTGTAACGACCCGAAAATCGGACCGCTACCGGCGCTAGGATCCAGATAGGCTTAAGGCCGCCGGGACCCGTAGCAAGCCTAACATGTAACCTGTAAATCTGTTTAATCCCATACATGATCAACAACATACGTAAAAATTAAAACTTTTCTTTTCATCATATACCAAACTCAACCTGTGCATGCACTATACATAAACATAACTTAAACATAAATCCCTCTGTGGGATTTCATCATTGCCTCAATGGGCGATACATCATAAGTTGAGTTGGTTAAACATAAACATCAATAGACATTAAGATCATGTATCAACAAGGGATTACAATAACTATGGTCAAGCACACTTCTAAACCTCAATATCATTATACATAACATAACTATTTATCTTTACATCTTCTTACAATTTATCATGTCCACTTTCTAACTATTACAAACACAATACTTTACTCTTCTTGACTTCTCTGTCTAGCCCGTACCTGCAATCCTGGGGGATTAGGGAAAGGGGGTGAGCTACTAGAGCCCAGTGAGCAGAATAATAGAAAACAATATTTAAAATCTCATGCCATCATGTAATGCAACACATCACAACAAATCACATCTCGGATGGTATTGTCACCAATAGTCCTCTACATAGTCCAACTGTGCCGGGACGTAGAATGGGTACAACCGGTCTTTCTCTTAACATAACATATCATACAGTCCAACTGTGCCAGGGATGTAGAATGGGTACAACCTGGACTTTCTCTTACATTGTGCCAGGGACGTAGAATGGGTACAACCTGGACTTCCATACCATCTCATGCCATAGCATCATCATATCATATGAGGACTAAAGGGTCATCCAATCACCAATCCACATCAACAACATAAATGCAATGCAACATATTCGTGGGTTCTAATGCAAACAACCTATTTCATCACATGGCATTCATGATGCATGAACATGCTCAACTGTATAATTCATTTGCTTTAAAACATAAGGTTTATTCTACTCACCTCTGGCTGAAGCTCTACTGACTCTGAAGTGACTGACTCACTGCTGGGGTCCTCGGTTCCTCGGGTCCGAACCTACACAGGTGGACTCAAATGAGGGACCAAACATACTAGAACATAACTCTAAAAACATCCCCCCAAAACCCCCTAAAACACCTCAAAACAATCATGCAAAAATATGCAAAGGAAGGCTGGACAGGGCACTTTCGGCGGCAGGTTCGGCGGCCGAAAGTCCCTCCAGAGCCGAAAGTCAGGCAGGTTCGGCGGCACCTTCGGCGGCCGAAACTCCCAGACAGAGGCGAAACTCATGCATGTTCGGCGGCACCTTCGGCGGCCGAAACTGCCAGACAGAGACGAAAGTCTCCTTTCGGGGGCAGGTTTCGGCAGCTGAATGCTGCCTCCACAAGAGGGTTCGGTGGCCGAAGGTTCCTTCGGCTGCCGAACCTGGTTTCTGCCAAAGGGCAGAAACTAGGCTCCTCTATGCACATTTGCCTCAAATTCAAACCATCATGCATATAACTCAACCAAAACATGCATACAAGCTCCTAGGGGTCTCAAACTACCTTAAACCCCAACTACAACACACAAACACAAGCATTTGCAAGCCACATTGTTCAAAACTCATCAAAAACCCATAAACCTAAACATAAGCTAAACATGCATTCTACCCCATAGATCTTACTTAAAACTTGTTTAAAACATGAAAAGGATTCAAGATCGGCCCTTACCTCTTGAAGATCGAGGGAGAGACGACCCAAACTCGGAGTTGGGAGAGATTTGGGTTCTTGAACCTCAAAGCTCCAAAACTTGCTTTAAACTCGAAAATCTTCAAAATAAGATGAAAACTACTAAAAATTGTGAAAGATTTGAAGGAAAGAACTCAAGATTGGCGAGGGATGGCGGAGAGCTCACCTTGGCCGACGACGGGGAAAAAGTTCGCCCGTTTTCGGCTAAGGGACCCCTTTATAGTGGCTGGCCAGGCCACGTTCGGGGGCCGAAAGTGCCTCCGCATGCATGCAATGTTCGGCGGCCGAACTTGAGGTTCGGGGGCCGAACCTGGGCTTCCCTCATTTATGCCTTCGGGGGCCTAAGGCTCACCCGAAAGGTATGCATGTTCGGTGGCCGATCTTTGAGTTTCGACGGCCGAACCTGAGTTTCCTCCAAGGGTGTTTCTATTCTAAAAATTCATTTCCTCTTTACTTAAAATCATCAAAACATTAGAACATTTCATGAAAACATGGTTTTACCCTTCTAGAGGTCTCCGACATCCGAGATTCCACCGGACGGTAGGAATTCCGATACCGGGGTCTAGCCGGGTATTACATTCTCCCCCCCCTTAAGAACATTCGTCCTCGAATGTTCCTCAACTAGCACATGCATAGAGTCATCACAACATACACATAACACACAAGAAACATACAAGAAACTAACCTTAGAAAAGATAAGGGTATTGCTGGAGCATGGACTCCCGTGTCTCCCAAGTGCATTCTTCCAAATTGTGATGGTTCCACAGGACTTTCACCATTGGGATTTCCTTGTTTCTCAGCTTTCTGATCTGGGTGTCTATGATCCGCACTGGCTGCTCAACATAGGTGAGATCCTCTTAGATCTCCACATCAGGCTCACTAAGAACCTTGCCCGAATCTGATACAAACTTCCTCAACATTGAAACATGGAAAACCGGATGGATTCTCGCCATTGAAGCAGGCAAATCTAGCTTGTACGACACATTCCCAATCTTTTGCAAGATTTCAAAGGGTCCGATGTATCGTGGGGCTAGTTTACCTTTCTTCCCGAACCGAACCACTCCTTTCATTGGAGACACCTTAAGCAATACCAGATCCCCCTCCTGAAACTCTACCTGTCTTCTGCGGATGTCTGCATAACTCTTCTGACTGCTTGCAGCAGTCTTGATCCTTTCTCTGATTATGGGTACCACCCTACTGGTGATCTCTACTAACTCAGGCTCTGCCAAGGCCTTCTCTCCAACTTCCTCCCAGCAAACCGGTGACCTGCACTTCCTTCCATACAAAGCTTCATATGGAGCCATCCCGATGCTAGCATGATGGCTGTTATTGTAGGCAAACTCCACCAAAGGTAGATGCTGCCTCCAAGAACCGCCAAAGTCCAGCACACACATTCTAAGCATATCCTCTATTGTCTGGATGGTCCTCTCCGACTGTCCGTCCGTCTAGGGGTGGAAGGCAGTACTGAAATCCAACCTGGTACCCATGGCATCCTGCAGACTCCGCCAAAACCTGGAGGTGAACTGGGGTCCTCTATCAGACACTATCGAAACAGGAACCCCATGCAGCCTGACTATCTCGTCAACATACACTTGCGCCAACTTGTCCACAGAATAGCCACTCCTGACAGGGATGAAGTGAGCAGATTTGGTGAGTCTGTCCACAATCACCCATATGGAGTCCAATCTGTTGGACGTCGCCGGTAACCCCACTACGAAGTCCATAGCTATGTTCTCCCATTTCCACTCTGGAATAGGTAGCGGGTTAAGCATTCCAGCCGGCTTCTGATGTTCCAGCTTCACCTTCTGACACACTTCGCAGGCTGACACGAACTGTGCCACTTCTTTCTTCATTGCTGGCCACCAATAAACTTTCTTCATATCTTGGTACATCTTGGTGGCTCCGGGGTGAATGCTGTATCTTGCATTATGAGCCTCCCTCATAATGTCTCCTTTTAGCCCTATGTCATCTGGTACACACAGTCGACTCCCATAGCGGAGGATCCCCTTACTGTCGAATCTGAACTCACTGTCCTTGCCTGACTGAACAGTCCTGGCAATCTTCACTAACTCTGGATCCTCATGCTGTTTCTGAGCCACCTGCTCCAGAAACACAGGTGTCACTTTCATCTGGGCCACTAAAGCACCTGTACCAGACAACTCCAACTGTAGACCTTCCTCAATGAGCTTGTAAAACTCCTTCACCACTGGTCTCCTCTCTGCCGTGATGTGGGATAGACTGCCTAGTGACTTCCGGCTTAGGGCATCTTCCACGACATTCGCCTTACCCGGATGATACTGAATCTTGCAATCATAGTCACTCAGCAATTCTACCCATCTCCTCTATCTCAAGTTCAAATCTCTCTGACTCAAGATGTACTGCAGGCTCTTATGATCTGTAAAGATCTCACATTTTACCCCATAGAGGTAGTGCCTCCACATCTTGAGCGCAAAGATTACTGTTGCCATCTCTAGGTCATGTGTGGGGTAATTCAACTCATGCTTCTTCAGCTGCCTAGAAGCATAAGCAATCACCCTCTCATTCTGCATTAGTACACAACCCAGTCCCACACGGGACGCATCATAAAAGACTGTAAAGTCCTCATCACTAGATGGCAGAGCTAACACTGGTGCTGAAGTCAACCTCTTCTTAAGCTCTTCAAAACTCTCTTCGCACTGATCGGTCCATACAAACTTCTGATTCTTCTTGGTTAGTCTGGTCAGAGGAGCTGCTATCTTTGAGAAGTCCTGAACGAACCTCCTGTAGTAACTTGCTAAACCCAAGAAACTCCTGATCTCCGTCACTGAAGTGGGTCTAGGCCAGTTAGCCACAGCTTCTACCTTCTTGGGGTCCACCTCAATACCATTCTCTGACACTACATGCCCCAAGAATGAAATGCTCCTCAGCCAGAACTCACACTTGGAGAACTTGGCATACAAGCCATGTTCCCTCAAGGTCTGCAGAACCAACCTCAGATGATGGGCATGCTCCTCTGCATTCCTGGAATACACTAAGATATCATCTATGAAGACAATAACAAAGTGATCCAGGTATTGGCTAAATACTCTGTTCATAAGATCCATGAATGCTGCAGGGGCGTTGGTTAACCCGAACGGCATTACAAGGAACTCAAAATGCCCATATCTGGTCCTGAAAGCTGTCTTTGGCACATCTTCCTCTCTGATCCTCATATGATGGTACCCCGATCTCAGATCTATTTTGGAGAAACAACCCGCTCCTGCTAGCTGGTCGAATAGATCGTCGATCCTTGGTAATGGGTACTTGTTCTTGGTAGTGACTTTGTTCAACTGCCTGTAGTCGATACAAAGTCTAAGGGATCCATCCTTCTTTCTGACAAACAAGACTGGAGCACCCAAGGGTGAGGTACTCGGTCGGATGAAGCCCTTTTCTACCAGTTCTTGCAACTGTTCTTTCAATTCCTTCAACTCGGCGGGAGCCATCCTGTAGGGAGGGATAGAGATCGGTCGGGTTCCACGCATCAATTCTATTTCGAACTCTATCTCCCTAGCAGGTGGTAAACCTGGCAGCTCGTCTGGGAAAACGTCTAGAAACTCTCTAACCACTGGCACCGAGGCAGGCTCTCTAACCTGACTGCTAAGCTCTCTCACATGAGCCAAATACCCTTGACATCCCTT